>NC_081394.1:1901807-1961807 GCF_030684315.1 Stegostoma tigrinum | reverse complement strand
CCCCCTCCCTATCTCTGTAACCCCCTCCAGCCCCTACACCCCCTCCCTATCTCTGTAACCCCCTACAGCCCCTACACCCCCTCCCTATCTCTGTCACCCCCTCCAGCCCCTACACCCCCTCCCTATCTCTGTAACCCCCTCCAGCCCCTACACCCCCTCCCTATCTCTGTAACCCCCTCCAGCCCCTACACCCCCTCCCTATCTCTGTAACCCCCTCCAGCCGCTACACCCCCTCCCTATCTCTGTAACCCCCTCCAGCCCCTACACCCCCTCCCCATCTCTGTAACCTCCTCTAGTCCCTACACCTGAGAGGGAGGGCGCCATGTGAATGGAGGTGGTTTGTTGTTGTAATGTTTGCAGCGTCTTCACACATTGGGAAAAATTCCCAAAACGCTGATGCCTGGAACCAGAGATGGGGGAAAACTGCAGGATAGGAGAAGGAGGTGGGGCGCAGTTCAACCTTGATGAGACAGCATGGCTCCAGAGTGAGGGGCTGAATGGTCTCCACTCGTGACCCAACCTCAACTCAGCCTTCAGCTCCCCACCCAGGGGGGCACCTCTCCCCTTCACCTCTCTTGAGGCTCAAGACCGACACAGCCCCTCAACAGACAGACGCCAACAACAAATGGCCTCCTCCTGCATTTGGAGAGCCCCGGGGGGATTCTGAGTGGCAAGCAAGTGGTCCATTTCACCTAAATAGTTTTGCATTTCCCTAGCGCCTTTTTGCACGTCAGCACATCTCAAGATCCCAGTCCAGATCTTGTCGCGGTTTGAGTATTGGGTGTGACACGGTGGTGGCAATTCACAGCATAGCAAGATCCCACAAAGAGCAATGTAGTTGTGGTCATAGTCTTTTCTGACGTTTCGTGAAATAACCATCTCTCGCCTCTGGGTCAAGAGATTTCCTGTGTTCCTGTTTGGAAAAAGTCGGTGTGGGAACCTGAGAGGGGCCTCTGGTTAATGTCTCATCTAAAATGCAGCACCCCGCATCCACACAGCACTCCCTCAGCACTGACCATCCCACAGTGCCCACTCCCTCAGCACTGACCGTCCCACAGTGCGCACTCCCTCAGCACTGACCATCCCACAGTGCGGCACTCCCTCAGCACTGACCATCCCACAGTGCCCACTCCCTCAGCACTGACCATCCCACAGTGCCCACTCCCTCAGCACTGAACCTCCGACAGTGCGGCGCTCCCTCAGCACTGACCGTCCCACAGTGCCCACTCCCTCAGCACTGACCGTCCCACAGTGCGCACTCCCTCAGCACTGACCATCCCACAGTGCCCACTCCCTCAGCACTGACCATCCCACAGTGCCCACTCCCTCAGCACTGAACCTCCGACAGTGCGGCGCTCCCTCAGCACTGACCGTCCCACAGTGCCCACTCCCTCAGCACTGACCGTCCCACAGTGCGCACTCCCTCAGCACTGACCATCCCACAGTGCCCACTCCCTCAGCACTGATCGTCCCACAGTGCACACTCCCTCAGCACTGACCGTCCCACAGTGCCCACTCCCTCAGCACTGACCCTCCAACAGTGCGGTGCTCCCTCAGCACTGACTGTCCCACAGTGCCCACTCCCTAAGTACTGATCCTCCGACAGAGTGGCGCTCCCTCCGCACTGACCCTCCAACAGTGCCCACTCCCACAGCACTGATCCTCCGATAGTGCCCACTCCCTCAGTACTGACCCTCCAACAGTGCCCACTCCCTCAGCACTGACCCTCCGACAGTGCCCACTCTCTCAGCACTGACCCTCCGATAGTGCCCACTCCCTCAGTACTGACCCTCCAACAGTGCATGCTCCCTCAGCACTAACCCTCCGACAGAGCGGCGCTCCCTCAGCACTGACCCTCCGACAGTGCAGCGCTCCCTCAGCACTGACCCTCCAACAGAGCGGCACTCCCTGAGCACTGACCCTCTGATAGTGCCCACTCCCTCGGTACTGACCCTCCGACAGTGCGGCACTCCCTCAGTAATGACCCTCTGATAGTGCCCACTCTCTCAGTACTGACCCTCCGATAGTGCCCACTTCCACAATACTGACCCTTCGATAGTGCCCACTCCCTCAGCACTGACCCTTCAATAGTGACCACTCCCTCAGCACTGACCCTTCGATAGTGCCCACTCCCTCAGCACTGACCCTCCAACAAAACGGCGCTCCCTCAGCACTGACTCTCCTACAGAGCGGCACACTCAGCACTGACCCTCCGATAGTGCGCATTCCCTCAGCACTGACCCTTCAATAGTGCCCATTCCCTCAGCACTGACCATCCGACAGTGCCCTCTCCCTCAGCACTGACCCTCCGACAGTGTGGCGGTCCCTCTGCACTGACCCTTCAAAGGTGCAGCACCGACCCACAGTACTGATGCAGCATGACAGCCTCGATGATGGGCCTGGGTAATCTTGTATGAGTCTTGAACCCTTGAACCTTCCCTGAACCGAGGACACGATTAAGACTTTGCGAGAATCGACGGGAGTCTTGAAATGAATGTTTGTGTTTTGCACTGAAGGTAATTTAGCGAATTGTCGTAATGTGCACTTTAACCTCTATATAAGCAAGTCATGTCCTATCGATTGTAAATTATATCGTTTCTGGCATGTGTTGTGTGGTAATGATCTCTCCTCTTGTCAAAATGTTCATTGCAGTTTTGTAATGATTGAAAGCCCTTCTCTAGACTTCGGAATTTTGAAAAGAAGCACCTAGTTTACTGGCTCCTAGACAGCTGTGCGCTTTAACCAGTCAAAGCTGACCACCACCGAAGATGCTGGACGGCCATTCAGCCATTCAGCCCCAACATTCCCGCTGCCCTGCGTCTTGATCCCATTCCCCAATTTGGATGTACAACCCAAAATTTGCTCATTCAAACAACCGTTGCTGTTAGCACTGAGGGCCAGGAATTGTAATGGTCTGCAGGTCTCCAAATGTAACAGAGCCCCTAACCAACACCCAAACAAAAGGCGCACAGGCCTTGCTACAGCCATTATCCTGGTGAGTTGCTTCATAACCTTCTCCCCAGCCCCGAGAGGATGACTCTGTTAGTGTTTGACCGGGAAGGATAAGGGGAGGTTTGTGAAGACCTGCAGTCATATGCACACCTGCAGCTCTTCAGGCCAAAGGGGCTCTGTGGTTCCCCAGATATATTGTATTTCAGGTGAAGTACGCACAGCAGGATCCCTCGGTCAGCAATCTGAGAATTGACACAGAGCTTCAGAATGATCCATTCAAAAGTAAATGTTGTCTGCATGACCACAGGATCTAATCTCCTCTTCAACGTAAAGGCCCCTGGTATCTTTTACAACCACCAGAGAGGGCAGCGCGGCGCTCCCTCAGCACTGACCCTCCGACAGCGCCCGCTCCCTCAGCACTGACCCTCCGACAGTGCCCGCTCCCTCAGCACTGACCCTCCGACAGTGCCCGCTCCCTCAGCACTGACCCTCCGACAGTGCCCGCTCCCTCAGCACTGACACTCCGACAGTGCCCGCTCCCTCAGCACTGACCCTCCGACAGTGCCCGCTCCCTCAGCACTGACCCTCTGACAGTGCCCGCTCCCTCAGCACTGACCCTCCGACAGTGCCCACTCCCTCAGCACTGACACTCCGACAGTGCCCGCTCCCTCAGCACTGACACTCCGACAGTGCCCGCTCCCTCAGCACTGACACTCCGACAGTGCCCGCTCCCTCAGCACTGACCCTCCGACAGTGCCCGCTCCCTCAGCACTGACCCTCCGACAGTGCCCACTCCCTCAGCACTGACCCTCCGACAGTGCCCACTCCCGCAGCACTGACCCTCCGACAGTGCCCACTCCCTCAGCACTGACCCTCCGACAGTGCCCGCTCCCTCAGCACTGACCCTCCGACAGTGCCCACTCCCTCAGCACTGACCCTCCGACAGTGCCCACTCCCTCAGCACTGACCCTCCGACAGTGCCCACTCCCTCAGCACTGACCCTCCGACAGTGCCCACTCCCTCAGCACTGACCCTCCGACAGTGCCCACTCCCTCAGCACTGACCCTCCGACAGCGCGGCGCTCCCTCAGCACTGACCCTCCGACAGTGCGGCGCTCCCTCAGCACTGACCCTCCGACAGTGCGGCGCTCCCTCAGCACTGACCCTCCGACAGCGCGGCGCTCCCTCAGCAGTGGCCCTCCAACAGTGCCCACTCCCTCAGCACTGACGCTCCGACAGCGCCCACTCCCTCAGCACTGACCCTCCGACAGCGCGGCGCTCCCTCAGCACTGACCCTCCGACAGTGCCCGCTCCCTCAGCACTGACCCTCCGACAGTGTGGCACTCCCACAGCACTGACCCTCCGACAGTGCCCACTCCCTCAGCACTGACCCTCCGACAGTGTGGCACTCCCACAGCACTGACCCACCGACAGTGTGGCACTCCCACAGCACTGACCCACCGACAGTGCGGCGCTCCCTCAGCACTGACCCTCCGACAGGGCCCACTCCCTCAGCACTGACCCTCCGACAGTGCCCACTCCCTCAGCACTGACCCTCCGACAGTGCCCCCTCCCTCAGCACTGACCCTCCGACAGTGCCCACTCCCTCAGCACTGACCCTCCGACAGCGCGGCGCTCCCTCAGCACTGACCCTCCGACAGTGCGGCGCTCCCTCAGCACTGACCCTCCGACAGTGCGGCGCTCCCTCAGCACTGACCCTCCGACAGTGCCCGCTCCCTCAGCACTGACCCTCCGACAGTGCCCACTCCCTCAGCACTGACCCTCCGACAGTGCGGCGCTCCCTCAGCACTGACCCTCTGACAGTGCGACACTCCTTCAGCACTGACCCTCCGACAGTGCCCACTCCCTCAGCACTGACCCTCCGACAGTGCCCACTCCCTCAGCACTGACCCTCCGACAGTGCCCACTCCCTCAGCACTGACCCTCCGACAGTGCCCACTCCCTCAGCACTGACCCTCCGACAGCGCGGCGCTCCCTCAGCACTGACCCTCCGACAGTGCCCACTCCCTCAGCACTGACCCTCCGACAGTGCCCACTCCCTCAGCACTGACCCTCCGACAGTGCCCACTCCCTCAGCACTGACCCTCCGACAGTGCCCACTCCCTCAGCACTGACCCTCCGACAGTGCCCACTCCCTCAGCACTGACCCTCTGACAGTGCCCACTCCCTCAGCACTGACTCTCCGACAGTGCCCACTCCCTCATCACTGACCCTCCGACAGTGCGGCGCTCCCTCAGCACTGACCCTCCGACAGTGCCCACTCCCTCAACACTGACCCTCCGACAGTGCCCACTCCCTCATCACTGACCCTCCGACAGTGCCCACTCCCTCAGCACTGACCCTCCGACAGTGCCCACTCCCTCAGCACTGACCCTCCGACAGTGCCCACTCCCTCAACACTGACCCTCCGACAGTGCCCACTCCCTCAGCACTGACCCTCCGACAGTGCGGCGCTCCCTCAGCACTGACCCTCCGACAGTGCCCACTCCCTCAGCACTGACCCTCCGACAGTGCCCACTACCTCAACACTGACCCTCCGACAGTGCCCACTCCCTCAGCACTGACCCTCCGACAGTGCCCACTCCCTCAGCACTGACCCTCCGACAGTGCCCACTCCCTCAGCACTGACCCTCCGACAGTGCCCACTCCCTCAGCACTGACCCTCCGACAGTGCCCACTCCCTCAGCACTGACCCTCCGACAGTGCGGCGCTCCCTCAGCACTGACCCTCCGACAGTGCCCCCTCCCTCAGCACTGACCCTCCGACAGTGCGGCGCTCCCTCAGCACTGACCCTCCGACAGTGCCCACTCCCTCAGCACTGACCCTCCGACAGTGTGGCACTCCCACAGCACTGACCCACCGACAGTGTGGCACTCCCACAGCACTGACCCTCCAACAGTGCCCGCTCCCTCAGCACTGACCCTCCGACAGTGCCCACTCCCTCAGCACTGACCCTCCGACAGTGCCCACTCCCTCAGCACTGACCCACCGACAGTGCGGCGCTCCCTCAGCACTGACCCTCCGACAGGGCCCACTCCCTCAGCACTGACCCTCCGACAGTGCCCACTCCCTCAGCACTGACCCTCCGACAGTGCCCCCTCCCTCAGCACTGACCCTCCGACAGTGCCCACTCCCTCAGCACTGACCCTCCGACAGCGCGGCGCTCCCTCAGCACTGACCCTCCGACAGTGCGGCGCTCCCTCAGCACTGACCCTCCGACAGTGCGGCGCTCCCTCAGCACTGACCCTCCGACAGCGCGGCGCTCCCTCAGCAGTGGCCCTCCAACAGTGCCCACTCCCTCAGCACTGACGCTCCGACAGCGCCCACTCCCTCAGCACTGACCCTCCGACAGCGCGGCGCTCCCTCAGCACTGACCCTCCGACAGTGCCCGCTCCCTCAGCACTGACCCTCCGACAGTGTGGCACTCCCACAGCACTGACCCTCCGACAGTGCCCACTCCCTCAGCACTGACCCTCCGACAGTGTGGCACTCCCACAGCACTGACCCACCGACAGTGTGGCACTCCCACAGCACTGACCCACCGACAGTGCGGCGCTCCCTCAGCACTGACCCTCCGACAGGGCCCACTCCCTCAGCACTGACCCTCCGACAGTGCCCACTCCCTCAGCACTGACCCTCCGACAGTGCCCCCTCCCTCAGCACTGACCCTCCGACAGTGCCCACTCCCTCAGCACTGACCCTCCGACAGCGCGGCGCTCCCTCAGCACTGACCCTCCGACAGTGCGGCGCTCCCTCAGCACTGACCCTCCGACAGTGCGGCGCTCCCTCAGCACTGACCCTCCGACAGTGCCCGCTCCCTCAGCACTGACCCTCCGACAGTGCCCACTCCCTCAGCACTGACCCTCCGACAGTGCGGCGCTCCCTCAGCACTGACCCTCTGACAGTGCGACACTCCTTCAGCACTGACCCTCCGACAGTGCCCACTCCCTCAGCACTGACCCTCCGACAGTGCCCACTCCCTCAGCACTGACCCTCCGACAGTGCCCACTCCCTCAGCACTGACCCTCCGACAGTGCCCACTCCCTCAGCACTGACCCTCCGACAGTGCCCACTCCCTCAGCACTGACCCTCCGACAGCGCGGCGCTCCCTCAGCACTGACCCTCCGACAGTGCCCACTCCCTCAGCACTGACCCTCCGACAGTGCCCACTCCCTCAGCACTGACCCTCCGACAGTGCCCACTCCCTCAGCACTGACCCTCCGACAGTGCCCACTCCCTCAGCACTGACCCTCCGACAGTGCCCACTCCCTCAGCACTGACCCTCTGACAGTGCCCACTCCCTCAGCACTGACTCTCCGACAGTGCCCACTCCCTCATCACTGACCCTCCGACAGTGCGGCGCTCCCTCAGCACTGACCCTCCGACAGTGCCCACTCCCTCAACACTGACCCTCCGACAGTGCCCACTCCCTCATCACTGACCCTCCGACAGTGCCCACTCCCTCAGCACTGACCCTCCGACAGTGCCCACTCCCTCAGCACTGACCCTCCGACAGTGCCCACTCCCTCAACACTGACCCTCCGACAGTGCCCACTCCCTCAGCACTGACCCTCCGACAGTGCGGCGCTCCCTCAGCACTGACCCTCCGACAGTGCCCACTCCCTCAGCACTGACCCTCCGACAGTGCCCACTACCTCAACACTGACCCTCCGACAGTGCCCACTCCCTCAGCACTGACCCTCCGACAGTGCCCACTCCCTCAGCACTGACCCTCCGACAGTGCCCACTCCCTCAGCACTGACCCTCCGACAGTGCCCACTCCCTCAGCACTGACCCTCCGACAGTGCGGCGCTCCCTCAGCACTGACCCTCCGACAGTGCCCCCTCCCTCAGCACTGACCCTCCGACAGTGCGGCGCTCCCTCAGCACTGACCCTCCGACAGTGCCCACTCCCTCAGCACTGACCCTCCGACAGTGCCCACTCCCTCATCACTGACCCTCCGACAGTGCGGCGCTCCCTCAGCACTGACCCTCCGACAGTGCCCACTCCCTCAACACTGACCCTCCGACAGTGCCCACTCCCTCATCACTGACCCTCCGACAGTGCCCACTCCCTCAGCACTGACCCTCCGACAGTGCCCACTCCCTCAGCACTGACCCTCCGACAGTGCCCACTCCCTCAACACTGACCCTCCGACAGTGCCCACTCCCTCATCACTGACCCTCCGACAGTGCAGCGCTCCCTCAGCACTGACCCTCTGACAGTGCCCGCTCCCTCAGCACTGACCCTCCGACAGTGCCCACTCCCTCAGCACTGACCCTCTGACAGTGCCCGCTCCCTCAGCACTGACCCTCCGACAGTGTGGCGCTCCCTTAGCACCCACCCTCCGACAGTGCCCACTCCCTCAGCACTGACTCTCCGACAGTGCCCACTCCCACAGCACTCACCCTCCGACAGTGCCCACTCCCTCAGCACTGACCCTCCGACAGTGCGGCGCTCCCTCAGAAGTGACTGTGGCGTTTTTCTCCAAATTTTGCTGGATGTCAGTGGGCCTGACCTCTGCTCCTGTTTCCCCGAGAAGTTGCCTGTTGTTTTATTGGGTCTATAAGGACAATGTGAGAGTCACATACTGACCTAGTATCGATACACACTTGTGTCGTGCTGACCTGCATTATCAGAGCGACCTTGAGAGTGAACCTCGACTGCACCCACTTTGCAGACATTTCAAAATGAGCGTCTTTAAACTAGCACTTAACACAGTCAGACAGAAACTGCAGGGTGTAGCCTGTTGACATGCACAGACTCTGATTAATAGGCCACACAAAAGTTATCATGGGAACTGCAGGTGCTAGAGAATCCAAGATAAAAAATTGTGGAGCTGGATGAACACAGCAGGCCCAGCAGCATCTTAGGAGCACAAAAGCTGACGTTTCGGGCCTCGACCCTTCATCAGAGAGGGGGAGGGGGAGAGGGTTCTGAAATAAATAGGGAGAGGGGGAGGCGGATCGAAGATGGTTAGAAGAGAGGATAGGTGGAGAGGAGACAGACAAGTCAAAGAGGTGGGACTGGAGCCTGTAAAGGTGAGTGAGGGTGGGGAGGTAGGGAGGAGATAGCTCAGTCCAGAGAGGACAGACAGTTCAAGGGGGTGGGATGAGGTTAGTAGGTGGGAAATGGAGGCGCGGCTTGAGGTGGGAGGAAGGGATGGGTGAGAGGCAGAACAGGTTAGGGAGGTGGGGATGAGCTTGGCTAGTTTTGGGATGCAGTGGGGGGAGGGGGGATTTTGAAGCTTGTGAAGTCCACATTGATACCATTGGGCTGCAGGGTTCCCGAGCGGAATATGAGTTGCTGTTCCTGCAACCTTCGGGGGGCATCATTGTGGCACTGCAGGAGGCCCATGATGGACATGTCATCTGAGGAATGGGAGGGGGAGTTAAAATGTTTCACAACTGGGAGGTGCAGTTGTTTATTGCGAACAGAGCGGAGGTGTTCTGCAAAGCAGTCCCCAAGCCTCCGCTTGGTTTCCCCAATGTAGAGGAAGCCACACCGGGTACAATGGATACAGTATACCACATTGGCAGATGTGCAGGTGAACCTCTGCTTAATATGGAAAGTCATCTTGGGGCCTGGGATAGGGGTGAGGGAGGAGGTGTGGGGGCAAATGTAGCATTTCCTGCGGTTGCAGGGGAAGGTGCCGGGTGTGGTGGGGTTGGAGGAGAGTGTGGAGCGAACAAGGGAGTCACGGAGAGAGTGGTCTCTCCGGAAGGCAGACAAGGGTGGGGATGGAAAAATGTCTTTGGTGAAGAAGTCGGATTGTAGATGGCGGAAGTGTTGGAGGATGATGTGTTGTATCCGGAGGTTGGTGGGGTGGTATGTAAGGATGAGGGGGATCCTCTTTTGGTGGTTATTGCGGGGGCGGGGTGTGAGGGATGAGTTACGGAAAATGCGGGAGACACAGTCGAGGGCGTTCTTCTCCCTTCCCCCATTGCATTCCAAAACCAGCCCAGCTCGTCCCCACCTCCCTGCCCTGTCCTTCGTCTCACCTATCCCCTTGTCCCACCTCAAGCCGCACTCCCATTGGGGTCCATTTCCCGGACTGACCTATCCCCTTCCTGCCTCCCCACCTGCACTCATCTCTTCAGGCTCCATCCCCGCCTCTTTAACTTGTCTGTCTCCCCTTCACCTATTTTCTCCTCTATTCATCTTCCATCCGCCTCCTCCCTCTCTCCCTATTTATTCCAGAACCCTCTCCCCCTCCCCCATTTCTGATGAAGGGCCGAGGCCCGAAACGTCAGCTTTCCTGCTCCTCTGATGCTGCTTGGCCTTCTGTGTTCATCCAGCTCCACACTTTGCTATCCCACACAAAAGTTACGCCCGTTCGCAGCACATGATGCATGTCGCGTTCCTCAGGCCGTGCCCAGATCGTGTAGGGCATAGGCAAGGTTCCAGTCACCACGGCATCCTGCTCCCCTCCTCCCCCCACATGCACATCTTTGGCAGACGCTCTGACTTTGACAGGGTGGTGAGGTGTCAGATTTAGGCAGGCTGTTCAGTCCATCTAGTCCACCCTCCTATTCAACGAAATCTTGGCCATAAGATCGCCTGTAGGAGCAGAATTAGTCCATTCGGCCCATTCAGCCTGCTCCGCCATTCAATGAGATCGTGGCCACCATGACTCTCAGTTATTGGAGCGGATGTAGGCCTTTCTGCCCATCGACTAATCTCTGCCATTCAGTCATGGCTGATATGTTTCTCAGTCCCATTCTCCTGCCTACTTCCCTAAATCCTTAGCCCTCTCACTAACCAGGAACCTATCTATCTCTGTCTTAAACGCACTCAATGACCTGCCCTCTCCAGCCCCATCTGTGGGAATGTGTCCCAAAGATTCCCCCCCACCCCCCCCCCCCCCCCCACCTCCCTGGCTGAAGAAATTCCTCCCCATCTCAGCTCTAAAATGTCGTCCCTTCACCCTGAGGCTGTGCCCTCGGGTCCCAGTCTCTCCCACTGGTGGAACCATCTTCTCCATGCCCGCTCTATCCAGGCCCCTCAGTGTTCTGTAAGTTTCAATCAGATATGCTCCTTCTCTTTCTAAACTCCACAGAGCCAAACGCTCCTCATTGGAGGAGCCCTTCATCCCAGGGATCGTTCTCATGAATGGATCCCACAACCCCTCTGTTCTGGCCCCCCTTCCCCCTTGCCCCGTCGCCGATTACGAATCTCAGATAGGCCTCTGCGGCAAAGAACTCCACAGATTCGCTCCCCTCTGAGAGCAGACATTCCTCCCCTTCTCTATCATGCTACCACATGACTGCTTAGGAATCTCTCCCACTTCTTTCAACTGCCAATTAGTGGTTGCATGAGCAATTATAAGCAGAAATAGGCTCTTGAGTATGGGCCTGGCTGATGCCAGCCGCGCCCCTCCACCCCGCTCTCCCGTTGCCAGCCCAGATTTGATTAGACTTCTGCTTCAGACATATTTAGTGGGCCGTCTGTAGGGCAACCAAGGCCACCCTCAGGCCTCAGACCAGCCAAGTGTGTACCAGGCCACTGGCAGCGAGGCCCCCCCCCCCACACCCCCCCAGGTCTATCAATGTTGACACACATTCACTTTTGTGTTTTATCAAAGCATTGCTGGCCAATGCCAATGTTTCTTGCCCCTTCCCTAATTGCCCAAAAGGCGTTAAGAGTCAACCACGTAGGCCTGAAGTCACGTGTAGAGCCAGACCTCGTGACAATAAGCTGTAACTCCATGTAGAAAGGGAGGGAGGGCATTTCCTCAAAAACAATGACATTCTCAATTCCTGATTTTAACTCAGTTCGAATGCCCCACGTGTGGTGGTATCCGAATGCAGAACTCGATTGGGGTCTCTAGGTTTTTTTTAAAAATTCATTCAGGGGATCAGAACATTGCTTTTAGGCAGCATTTATTGCCCATCCCTAATTGCCCAGAGGGCAGTTGAGAGTCAACCACAGTGCTGTGTGTCTGGAGTCACATGTAGGCCGGGCCAGGTAAGGATGGCAGTTTCCCACTTCCCATTAGTGATGGGTTTTCCCCTGACAACAGATTCACAGTCATCATTTGATTCTTAATTCCAGATGTTTTATTGAATTTAAATTCCACCAACTAGTATGGCAGGGTTTGAACCTGGGTCCCCAGAACATTATAATAAAATGTGAGGCTGGATGAACACAGCAGGCCAAGCAGCATCTCAGGAGCACAAAAGCTGACATTTCGGGCCTAGACCCTTCATTAGACCCTCTCTGATGAAGGGTCTAGGCCCGAAACCTCAGCTTTTGTGCTCCTGAGAAGCTGCTTGGCCTGCTGTGTTCATCCAGCCTCACATTTTATTATCTTGAATTCTCCAGCATCTGCAGTTCCCATTATCCCCAGAACATTATCTGGGTGAACAGTCCAGCGATAATACCAGGAGGCCATTGCCTCCCCATTGACGGTCTAGTAGCCATCGCCTCCTAATATAGTGATAAACCCACATTGAGCAGCTCAGTGCCCCTCAGTGCTACAGCCTGTACCCCAGATACATTAACTCTTCTTCCGGGCATAATAACCGTGTTCAGGCTGAAAAGTGGTTTGTTCGTTCCACGCTCCATTGAATTTTATCTCCAGCCTGAGCCACACAGTGGAGATCATGTCCAGCCGCGTAATGCGTTTGGGAAAACAGTATCACAGGGTGGGGCGATCCCTGGGCTCTAAAGGAATAGTGTAGGTGAGATGGGCTTCAGATTGGTCTCACAGGTCGGCATGACATCGAGGGCCGAAGGGCCTGTACTGCCCCGTAGTGTTCTAAGTTCGATAATGAAGAGGAGGCGACGTTGGGGAGAGAAGCTGAACAGTGGACGTTGAACCTGAGAGGTGAGGAGCCAGGCGAAAGCAGTAAAATTAATGGGGGGGTGGAGGAGGGAACACAAGTGTGTTCCTGCCCTCGGCAAAGATAAGGAGCAATGCAGGGGAGTTGCCCAAGGTGTGAGCAATGAAAAAGCTATCTGCAGAACATGACGTGGTGTTCAAATTCCTGTGGGAGATGATTAAGTCTCAGACGCCCTGCAATTCACATGGCACCTGGTTTCGGCAACACGGAGAGGGGGACTGCAGATCCCTCGGTCAGCATCGCCAGGCGGGACGAGGCACACCACAGTCGAAGAGCGTGCCGACTTTAAACGTAGGCGAGGAGGGTGCAGATCTTCCCCACGATGCCACACAGCCGATGTGGAGTCACGCTGGCGCTGCTGTCCCTCTTGGCAGGTAGTTTCTGTTGTGGTGGGGGGGGGGGGGGTGGGGGGGGAACGTTTAAAGGGGCAGAACCCGGGGGGAGGGGTGAATGTCGCTGACTCCGCGAAAGGGGCAGATTGGGCCTGTCAGATGGGGCGGGGTGTCGGGTCCCATGATAGGAACTAATTACAGTGGTTCCCCGAACATCGGTCCAGGGGGCTGGAGGGGGTTACAGAGATAGGGAGTGGGTGTAGGGGCTGGAGGGGGTTACAGAGATCGGGAGGGGGTGTAGGGGCTGGAGGGGGTTACAGAGATAGGGAGGGGGTGTAGGGGCTGGAGGGGGTTACAGAGATAGGGAGGGGGTGTAGGGGCTGGAGGGGGTTACAGAGATAGGGAGGGGGTGTAGGGGCTGGAGGGGGTTACAGAGATAGGGAGGGGGTGTAGGGGCTGGAGGGGGTTACAGAGATAGGGAGGGGGTGTAGGGGCTGGAGGGGGTTACAGAGATAGGGAGGGGGTGTAGGGGCTGGAGGGGGTTACAGAGATAGGGAGGGGGTGTAGGGGCTGGCGGGGGTTACAGAGATAGGGAGGGGGTGTAGGGGCTGGAGGGGGTTACAGAGATAGGGAGGGGGTGTAGGGGCTTACAGAGATAGGGTGGGGGTGTAGGGGCTGGAGCGGGTTACAGAGATAGGGAGGGGTTGTGGGGGCTGGAGGGAGTGTAGGGGCTGGAGGGAGTGTAGGGGCTGGAGGGGGTTACAGAGATAGGGTGGGGGTGTAGGGGCTGGAGGCGTTGTAGGGGCTGGAGGCGTTGTAGGGGCTGGAGGGGGTGTAGGGGCTGGAGGGGGTGTAGGGGCTGGAGGGGGTTACAGAGATAGGGAGGGGGTGTAGGGGCTGGAGGGGGTGTAGGGGCTGGAGGGGGTTACAGAGATAGGGAGGGGTTGTAGGGGCTGGAGGGGGTGTAGGGGCTGGAGGGGGTGTAGGGGCTGGAGGGGGTGTAGGGGCTGGAGGGAGTGTAGGGGCTGGAGGGGGTTACAGAGATAGGGTGGGGGTGTAGGGGCTGGAGGGGGTTACAGGGATAGGGAGGGGTTGTAGGGGCTGGAGGGGGTTACAGGGATAGGGAGGGGTTGTAGGGGCTGGAGGGGGTTACAGGGATAGGGAAGGGGGTGTAGGGGCTGGAGGGAGTGTAGGGGCTGGAGGGCTGGAGGGGGTTACACACATAGGGAGGGGGTGTAGGTGCTGGAGGAGGTTACAGAGATAGAGAGGGGGTGTAGGGCCTGGAGGGGGTTACAGAGATAGGGAGGGGGTGTAGGGGCTTACAGAGATAGGGTGGGGGTGTAGGGGCTGGAGCGGGTTACAGAGATAGGGAGGGGTTGTGGGGGCTGGAGGGAGTGTAGGGGCTGGAGGGAGTGTAGGGGCTGGAGGGGGTTACAGAGATAGGGTGGGGGTGTAGGGGCTGGAGGCGTTGTAGGGGCTGGAGGCGTTGTAGGGGCTGGAGGGGGTGTAGGGGCTGGAGGGGGTGTAGGGGCTGGAGGGGGTTACAGAGATAGGGAGGGGGTGTAGGGGCTGGAGGGGGTGTAGGGGCTGGAGGGGGTTACAGAGATAGGGAGGGGTTGTAGGGGCTGGAGGGGGTGTAGGGGCTGGAGGGGGTGTAGGGGCTGGAGGGGGTGTAGGGGCTGGAGGGAGTGTAGGGGCTGGAGGGGGTTACAGAGATAGGGTGGGGGTGTAGGGGCTGGAGGGGGTTACAGGGATAGGGAGGGGTTGTAGGGGCTGGAGGGGGTTACAGGGATAGGGAGGGGTTGTAGGGGCTGGAGGGGGTTACAGGGATAGGGAAGGGGGTGTAGGGGCTGGAGGGAGTGTAGGGGCTGGAGGGCTGGAGGGGGTTACACACATAGGGAGGGGGTGTAGGTGCTGGAGGAGGTTACAGAGATAGAGAGGGGGTGTAGGGCCTGGAGGGGGTTACAGAGATAGGGAGGGGTTGTAGGGGCTGGAGGGGCTTACAGGGATAGGGAGGGGGTGTCGGGGCCGGCAGGGGTTTGCAGGGACTGGGAGGGGGTGTCGGGGCCGGCAGGGGGTTGCAGGGACTGGGAGGGGGTGTCGGGGCCGGCAGGGGTTTGCAGGGACTGGGAGGGGGTGTCGGGGCCGGCAGGGGGTTGCAGGGCCTGGGAGGGGGTGTCGGGGCCGGCAGGGGGTTGCAGGGACTGAGAGGGGGTGTCGGGGCCCTCCGGATACAACACATCATCCACTCTCTCCGTGACTCCCTTGTTCGCTCCACACTACCCTCCAACCCCACCACACCCCTGCAACCGCAGGAAATGCTACACTTGTCCCCACACCTCCTCCCTCACCCCTATCCCAGGCCCCAAGATGACATTCCACATTAAGCAGAGGTTCACCTGCACATCTGCCAATGTGGTATACTGCATCCACTGTACTCGGTGTGGCTTCCTCTACATTGGGGAAACCAAGCGGAGGCTTGGGGACCGCTTTGCAGAACACCTCCGCTCAGTTCGTAATAAACAACTGCACCTCCCAGTCGCAAACCATTTCCACTCCCCCTCCCATTCTTTAGATGACATGTCCATCATGGGCCTCCTGCAGTGCCACAATGATGCCACCCGAAGGTTGCAGGAACAGCAACTCATATTCCGCTTGGGAACACTGCAGCCCAATGGTATCAATGTGGACTTCACCAGCTTCAAAATCTCCCCCTCCCCCACCACATCCCTAAACCAGCCCAGTTCGTCCCCTCCCCCCACTGCATCCCAAAACCAGCCCAGTTCGTCCCCTCCCCCCACTGCATCCCAAAACCAGCCCAGTTCGTCCCCTCCCCCCACTGCATCCCAAAACCAGCCCAGTTCGTCCCCTCCCCCCACTGCATCCCAAAACCAGTCCAGCCTGTCTCTGCCTCGCTAACTGGTTCTTCCTCTCACCCATCCCTTCCTCCCACCTCAAGCCGCACCTCCTTTTCCTACCTACCAAACTCATCCCGCCTCCTTGACCTGTCCATCTTTCCTGGACTGACCTATCCCCTCCCTACCTCCCCACCTATACTCTCCTCTCCACCTATCTTCTTTTCTCTCCATCTTCGGTCCGCCTCCCCCTCTCTCCCTATTTATTCCAGAACCCTCACCCCATCCCCCTCTCTGATGAAGAGTCTAGGCCCGAAAGGTCAGCTTTTGTGCTCCTGAGATGCTGCTTGGCCTGCTGTATTCATCCAGCCTCACGTTTCATTATCAGGGATTTACATAACATTGTTAAACAATTAAAGCCTTCTTAGATTTGTCTAAAACATTCTCATCAGTGGATGTGACCCTTTAATCTTTTACTTATAAATTCTGTGTCTGATGCCACCTCTCTCACGAACACCTGAGGAAGGAGCGAGGCTCTGAAACCTTGAGACTTCAGAGAAACCTGTTGGGGTATAACCTGGTCTCGTGTGATTTCTGACCTTGTCCAACGCAGTCCAGTACCGGCAGCTCCGCATCAAGCCTGTAAATTCCACCAGTGTCTGCACCCCCTCCCTATCTCTGTAACGCCCTCCAGCCCCTACACCCCCTCCCTATCTCTGTAACCCCCTCCAGACCCCTACACCCCCTCTCTATCTCTGTCTCCCCCTCCAGCCCCTACACCCCCTCCCTATCTCTGTAACCCCCTCCAGCCCCTAAACCCCCTCCCTATCTCTGTAACCCCCTCCAGACCCCTACACCCCCTTTCTATCTCTGTAACCCCCTCCAGCCCCTACACCCCCTCCCTATCTCTGTAACCTCCTCCAACCCCTACACCCCCTCCCTATCTCTGTAACCCCCTCCAGACCCCTACACCCCCTCTCTATCTCTGTAACCCCCTCCAGCCCCTACACCCCCTCCCTATCTCTGTAACCTCCTCCAACCCCTACACCCCCTCCTTATCTCTGTAACCCCCTCCAGCCCCTACACCCCCTCCCTATCTCTGTAACCCCCTCCAGCCCCTACACCCCCTCCCTATCTCTGTAACCTCCTCCAACCCCTACACCCCCTCCTTATCTCTGTAACCCCCTCCAGCCCCTACACCCCCTCCCTATCTTTGTAACCCCCTCCAGCCCCTACACCCCCTCCCTATCTCTGTAACCCCCTCCAGACCCCTACACCCCCTCCCTATCTCTGTAACCTCCTCCAACCCCTACACCCCCTCCCTATCTCTGTAACACCCTACAGCCCCTACACCCCCTCCAGCCCCTAAACCCCCTCCCTATCTCTGTAACCCCCTCCAGCCCCTACACTAAAATGGAAAGTTTAGATATGGATGGTTGTATCACAGTTTCTTTAAGTGTGCAGACCGACAGCCTGGATTGAATCTGAGCCTACTGTATAAAGAGAAAATGTTTAATTGATTCCTGTGACTGTAGTTTGATAGAGATCTCCTGTTACTAAAACAAATTTATGGAAGATCACAGCAAGTTTAACAACATTTTTCAAGAGAGAAAAGTCTTGTCCAACATGACTATTTTTCTGAGATAGTAAGAGCTGCAGATGCTGGATTCAGAGATAACACAGAGTGGAGCTGGAGGAACACAGCAAGTCAGGCAGCGTCAGAGGAGCAGGAGAGCTGACATTTTGGGTCGGGACCCTTCTTCAGAAACACTAATCCCCATTTCTGAAGAAGGGTCCCAACCCAAAATGTCAACTTTCCTGCTCCTCTGATGCTGCCTAGCCAGCTGTGTTCCTCCAGCTCTTCACACTGTGTTATGACTGTTTTCAGTTGCTCCTGACAGACAGGCATTGGGCTAAAAGAAGTGAGGTAGGGAATCATAGGATTCACACACTGTGGGAGCAGCCCATTTGGCACATTGAGTCCTCTGAAGAGCATCCTACCCAGGCCCAACCCCCTTTGTAACCCTACATTTGCCATGGTTCATCTTCTGAGCCTGCATATTATGGGTAATTTAGCCTGGCCATTCCACCCTAACCTGCACATCCCTGGGCACTATGGGTAATTTAGCACGGCCATTCCACCCTAACCTGCACATCCCTGGGCACTATGGGTAATTTAGCACGGCCAATCCACCCTAACCTGCACATCCCTGGGCACTATGGGTAATTTAGCACGGCCATTCCACCCTAACCTGCACATCCCTGGGCACTATGGGTAATTTAGCACGGCCAATCCACCCTAACCTGCACATCCCTGGGCACTATGGGTAATTTAGCACGGCCAATCCACCCTAACCTGCACATCCCTGGGCACTATGGGTAATTTAGCACGGCCATTCCACCCTAACCTGCACATCCCTGGGCACTATGGGTAATTTAGCCTGGCCAATCCACCCTAACCTGCATAACTTTGGACTGTGGGAGTAAACTGGAGCACCCGAAGGAAACCCACGCAGACACAGGGAGAACGTGCAAACTCCACACGGACATTTGCCCGAGGATGGGATCGAACCCAGGTCCCTGGCGCTGTGAGGCAGCAGTGCTAACCCCTGAGCCACCATGATGCCCGTGTTCTGGATATTGTGATGGAATGCATTCGTACTAGTCGCATTGTTGCATGCTATGTGACGGTCAGTCCAATTTCCACTCCAGGATGGATTACCGAAAAGACAAAACCTCATGTCACTGAGGCACTGAGCAATTTCATTCTACGATGATCTGCAATCTCCTCCCCATTAGAAATCTGCACCGGGCTTCTCTCTGTGCCAATTCCTTTGCATTGTAAATCCCAGAGTGTTATATTATTTTCTGTTATCACAATACCAAAGAATGGTTCCCTGAGAAACAGATGCAGAAAGCAATAATATTATCATCAGCGTTCCTTTACATTTTGGCTCGGGTTTTATCATATGAAAACATCCACTCACTGAATCTTTTAGAGCTGTACAGCACAGAAACTGACACTTCAATCCATTTCATCCATTCCGTCCACACATCCTAAATTAATCCAGTCCCCATTTCCCAGCATTTGGCCCATATCCCTCTTAAACCCTTCCTATTCATGTCCCCATCCAGATGCCTTTTAAATGCTGTAACTGTACCAGCCCCCACCACTTCCTCTGGGAGCTCATTCCATATACGCACCACCCTCTGTGTGAAAAAGTTGCCCCTCAGGTTCCTTTGATAAGTGTGTAGCTGTTTAAAGTTTTGGTAAAGGTCTGTAGCTCGGGTTGTGGGTGAGGTTGGTGACTCCCTCGCTGAGCTGGCTTGTTTCCTTTCAGGCATCACCACGGTGATGAAACTTTTGAACGAAAGCAAATCAGTTCGATGAGCAAGTCTATAACCTCATCTTTCCCCTCTCACCTTAAACCTATGCCCCTCTAGTTTTGGACTCCGCCCTCCCTGGGGGAAAAGACCTTGTCTGTTCACCCTATCCATGTCCCTCATGATTTTATAAACCTCTATAAGGTCACCCCCTCAGCCCCCGATGCTCCAGGGAAAATAGCCCCAGCCTATATAGCCCCTCCCTGTAGCTCAAACCCTCCAACCGTGGCAACATCCCTGTAAATCTTTTCTGAACCCTTTCAAGTTTCACACCATCCTTCCTGTAGCAGGGAGGCCGGGATTGAACACAGTATTCCAAAAGTGGCCCTAACCAATGTCCTGTACAGCCCCAACATGACCCTCCCAGCTCCCTATACTCAATGCACTGACCAATAAGGGCAAGAGAACCGAACACCTTCCTCACTGCCCTGTCTACCTGCAACTCCACTTTCAAGGAACTCTATACCTGCTCCCCCCAAGGTCTCTTTGTTCAGCAACGCTCCCCAGGGCCTTACCGTGAAGTGTATCAGTCCTGCCCTGATGTGCCTTTCCAAAATGTAACACCTCACATTTATCTAAATTAAACTCCATCTGACACAAAGATCTTTAAAATCAAGCAAAGTGTTTTGGATGGGGAAGCAGAAGCCGTAGGCTCAGTGCAGAGCTTACATAACGTTACTGTTTCCGTAAATAGTTGTGATGGAAGCTCACTGACCTGAAACTCAGTTGCTCTCTCCACACAAACTGCTTATTCAGAATGTTTCAACACATCTCCCATCACAAAAATCACCAGGACTTTTCCGATTTGTTTCCTTAATCACCTGTGCAACGACACAAGTATTTGCAAAACTCATTGTGTATACGGCAATTCCCATAATTTTCAGTTTTTAATTCAAATTTCTACCTGGAATAAATCGTTTTTGCATTAATGCTTCATTCAGTGTCACTTTGCCTGGCGTCTCGACCTCCTGTTCCTCTCTCTGAGTGTATATCTTTCTGTCTGTTTTACCTGTTTCCTATTCTCCTTTACTGCCGCTTGGTTGTCTGCCAGAATTTGCATTCACAGCCACATCTCTGTCCTCAGCAACTGCCTTTTGGCTTCATATGAATTCCAAAGAGAGTCCCAATCCCTGCGTTTCTGATTTAAGCCCAGTTACAAATATCCACTGGTCACTCAGCGTGCATTGATCCTCTTCTGTGTTGCACCTTGAGATCCCCATACACGTGCGTTCTGGAGCTCTTCAGCAGCAGAGACACACCCCATTGCAAAGCGGTCCCATATCAAAAAAAATACATTCCTCCCGTCCTGCACTGCTTAATGATATAAATATCTAATATGCGATTCGTGCATTTGAGTAGAATGACTTTTATTTTCGGGAATTGAATCTTTTAATTAAAAAGAAAATGGGAAACCCAAGCCTGAGGAAATTTGACAAGGTCCCACATGGTACATTAAACAGTAAGGTGAGGGCAGTTGGGATTCAGGGTGAGATTGTCAATTGGATACAAAATTGGTCTAATGGTGGGAGACAGAGAGTGGCGGTGGAGCGGTGTTTCTCGGACTGGAGGCCTGTGGCCAGTGGTGTTCCACAGGGATCAGTGCTGTGTTTCCACTTCGGTACGTTATTTATCGAAAAGATTTGGATGTGAAATCAGGAGGCATGGTTAGTAAGTTTGCGGATGACACTAAAATTGCTGGGACAGTGGACAGAGAAGAAGGTTATCCAAGATTACAAAGAGATCTTGGTCAATTGGATCGATGGGCAGAGGAGGGGGAGATGGAGTTTAATTTGGATAAGTGTAAGGTGTTATATTTTGGTGAAACAAACAAGGGAAGGACTAGTTAATGATAGGGGCCTGGGTAGTGCTGTAGAACAGAGAGACCTAGGTGTTCAGGTGCAGACTTCTTGAAATTTGCGTCTCATGCAGATTGGTTAATTAAGAAAGCCTTTAGTGTGTTTTATTGCTCAGTTCTGTTGAGTATAGTAGTTGAGACATTATGATGATGTCGAACTATTCCAGTCTCCCAGTAATAGGAAGGATATTATCAAGCAGGAGAGGCCTCAGAAGAGATTTACCAGGATGTGGCCGCATATGGAAGGGTTGAGTGAGAAGGAGAGGCAGGATAGGCTGGGACCTTTCTCACTGGAGTGTGGGAGGCTGAGGGATGACCTTAAAGAGGTTTATAAAATCATGAGGGGCATAGATAAGGTGAATGACCAGGGTCTAATCCTGAAGGTAAGGGATTTCAACACTGGAGGGCACATTTTTCAGGAGCGAGAAGACAAATTTAAACAGGACATGAGGGATAATGTTTTTACACAGAAAGTGGTTCACGTGCAGAATGAACGATGTTTAAAATACATTTGGATATGGAAGGGACAGGAAAGGTTTGGAGGGATATGGGTCAGCGGCAGCCAGGTGAGGACTAGTTTAGGATCAGCATGGATGAGTTGGACCGAAGGGGCTGTTTCTGTTCTGTAGGGGTCTATGGCTCTACAAGAGTAAGAGAACTCCCTATCTCTGTAACCCCCTCCACTCTCTACACCCCCTCCCTATCTCTGTAACCCCCTCCAGCCCCTACACCCCCTCCCTATCTCTGTAAACCTCTCCAGCCCCACACTCCCATCCTATCTCTGTAACCAGCTCCGGCCCCTACAACCCCATCCCATCTCTGTAACCCCCTCCAGCCCCTACTCCCCCACCCCATCTCTGTAACCCCCTCCAGGCTTTATTCGCATTCCTTTCAATGGAAAGTCTTCAGGCCCCTTCAAACCTCAACAGTGCCAGCTCCCTCAGCAGTGACCGTCCAACAGTGCCCGCTCCGTCAGCACTGACCCTCCGACAGTGCAGCACTCCCCCAGCACTGACCCTCCGACACTGCCTGCTCCCTCAGCACTGACCCTCTGGCAGTGCCCACGCCCTCAGCACTGACCCTCTGACAGTGCCTGCTCCCTCAACACTGACCCTCCGCCATTGCCTGTTCCCTCAACACTGACCTTCCGACGGTGCCCGCTCCCTCGGCACTGACCGTCCGACAGTGCGGCGCTCCCTCAGCACTGACTCTCCGACAGTGCCCACTCCCTCAGCACTGACCCTCCGACAGTGCCCGCTCCGTCAGCACTGACCCTCCGACAGTGCCCACTCCCTCAGCACTGACCCTCTTACAGTGCCCACTCCCTCAGCACTGACCAACCGACAGTGCCCGCTCCGTCAGCACTGACCCTCCGACACTGCCCGCTCCCTCAGTCTAAGTATGCAGGGTAGACCACCTTGAGCCTAGATGACAAGGAACATTTTCACCCAGGGAGTGTTGAGACGCTGGGATTCTCTGTCACAGAAAGCGATTGTGGGCAGAGCATTAATAAAAAAGGAGTTAGATGTAGTTTCGCAGAATGATAGGGAGAGAGCAGGAACTGGGTACTATGTTGGTTGGTCATCCATGATCCTATTTGATGGTTGCAGCAGGTTTGATGAGCTGAATGACCTGCTCCTGCGCCCATTGTTTCCAAATGCACCTCCCACAAATGTGGACTCCATTGACAAATGAGGATAGTTCTTTTTCCTTCCTGGCCTTCCCAACTCCTTTGGGCCCCATCCTACCATTGGGCCCCGTCGTGTCCCTCAACTCTGGTCATTTCTCTCTCTTTCTCTCGGTGTCCAGGGACGGTTGGGGCAGTGTCGCTGGGATCAGGAGAGGTGGGCCAGCTCTACGTGATTGCCGGGACCCCCCTGAGTTTGAACATGCGTTACCCTGCGCTGGCCAGGCGCAGGATCCACAGCGTGAGCTGGAAGGTGGACGAGCCAATCTTCCGACGCATCCTCCAGTACATCGTGAGCAACAACAAGACATACCCGTCCTCCACCTACAGGGGGCGCTTCCGCTTCCACAGCGAGAACGGCACCCTGGTCCTCCGCAACTTCACGTCCCGCGACGCGGGCCTGTACTGCATCACGGTGACTGACGTCGAAGGGGCTGAGCAAACAGCTTGCACCCTGGTGCGGCTGTACGGTAAGTCGGGATCTTGCTGTGCTTCCCCCCCTTCCCCCCGGGCCGGACTGTTGAACCGCTCACCCTCTTCCCGCCCTGTTTACACCAATGCCACCCCTCTCCCTCCTCGACTCCAGTGAGCCCAAACTCTTCTCCCACCGTTAACCACCACCCCCCCACCGCACCCCCCCACCGTCCGACTCTTTCGGAAGACCTCGGAATAGGCAGCAGGGGGCGCAATGGGTCTTTGAAGATGCCACCTTTGCCCATTCGCCCCCTCAGTTGCCCCAGTACCGCCCCCCCCCACCAAACCACACCTTCCAATTAAAGTAACATTTCCACCCCATACCCCCTTCAATCCAGACTACTGCATGGAGCTGTATGGTGCAGAGACAGACCCTTCAGCCCAACTCATCTGTCCAACCATGTTTCCCAAACTAAACTCGTCCTCAACGGCCAGCATTTGGCCCATATCCCTCTTAAACCCTTCCTATCCATGTCCCCATCCAGATGCCTTTTAAATGCTGTAACTGTACCAGCCCCCACCACTTCCTCTGGCAGCTCATTCCATACACGCACCACCCTCTGTGTGAAAAAGTTGCCCCTCAGGTCCCTTTTAAATCTTTCCCCTCTCACCTTAAACCTATGCCCCTCTAGTTTTGTACAGCCCCACACTGGGGGGAAAAGACTTTGTCTATTCACCCTATCCATGCCCCTCATGATTGTATAAACCTCTATAAGGTCACCCGTCAGTCTCTGATGCTCCAGCCCCCAGACTATTCCTGATAATCATGCCCTCTAGACTACAACATCCTTGTAAATCTTTTCTGAGCTCTCTCCAGTTTAATAGCCAGCCCTGTGGCAGGGCAACCACCTCTATACACTATACTCACTGCAGATAGAGGCTATTCAGCCCATTGGGCCTGTATTGACCCTTTGAATGGCATCCCACTCACACCCTACATCTTATCTCCATAAACCCCACTACAATTTCCCTGGCTAACCCAAACACTACAGGGCAATTTAGCACGGCTGGTCCACCTCATCTGCACAGCTTTGGATTTTTGGAGGAAACCGGAGCACCCGGAGGAGTCCCACGCAGACACGGGGAGAATGTGTAATTCCACACAGACAGTCGCCTGAGGGTGGAATCGAACCCGGGTCCCTGGCACTGTGAGGCAGCAGTGCTAATCACTGAGCCACCATGCCATCTTAGGTTTGGAAGAGCGGAACCCCAGTTAGATAAGGAAGTGTGGAGCTGGATGAGCAGAGAAGGTCAAGCAGCATCTTAGGAGCAGGAAAGCCGAGACCCTTCATCAGAGAGGGGGAGGGGAAGAGGGTTCTGAAATAAATAGGGAGAGAGGGGGAGGCGGATCGAAGATGGAGAGAGGAGAAGGTGGGTGGAGAGGAGACAGACAAGTTAAAGAGGTGGGGATGGAGCCAGTAAAGGTGAGTGTACGTGGGGGGGTGGGGAGGGGATAGGTCAGTCCAGGGAGGACGGACAGGTCAAGGGGGCGGGATGAGGTTAGTAGGTAGGAAATGGAGGTGCGGGTTGAGGTGGGAGGAGGGGAGAGGTGGGAGGAAAAACAGGTTAGGGAAGTGGGGACGAGCTGGGCTGGATTTGGGATGCAGTGGGGGAGGGGGAGATTTTGAAGCTGGTGAAGTCCACATTGATACCATTGGGCTGCAGGGTTCCCAGGCGGAATATGAGTTGCTGTTCCTGCAACCTTCGGGTGGCAACATTGTGGCACTGCAGGAGGCCCATGATGGACATGTCGTCTGAGGAATGAGAGGGGCAGTTAAAATGGTTCGCGACTGGGAGGTGCAGTTGTTTGTTCGAACTGAGTGTTCTGCAAAGCGGTCCCCAAGCCTCCACTTGGTTTGCCCAATGTAGAGGAAGCCACACCGAGTACAGTGGATACAGGATACTACATTGGCAGATGTGCAGGTGAACCTCTGCTTGATGTGGAAAGTCATCTTGGGGTCTGGGATGGGGGTGTGGGAGGAGGTGTGGGAGCAAGTGTAGCATTTCCTGCGGTTGCAGGGGAAGGTGCCGGGAGTGGTGGGGTTGGAGGGGAGTGTGGAGCAGACAAGGGAGTCGCGGAGAGCGTGGTCTCTCCGGAAAGCAGACAAGGGTGGGGATGGAAATATGTCTTTGGTGGTGGGATCAGATTGCAGATGGCGGAAGTGTCAGAGGATGATGCGTTGTATCCAGAGGTTGGTCGGGTGGTATGTGAGGACAAGGGGGATCCTCTTTTGGTGGTTATTGCGGGGGCACGGTGTGAAGGATGGGTTATGGAAAATGCCAGAGACACAGACGAGGGTGTTCTCGACCACTGCGGGGGGAATGTTGCGGTCCTTGAAATACAAGGATATCTGAGACGTACGGGAGTGGAATGCCTCGTCCTGGGAGCAGATGCAGTGGAGGTGAGCGAATTCGGAATAGGGGATGGAATTTTTGCAGTAGGGTGAGTGAGTGAGGTGTATTCTAGGTAGCTGTGGCAGTCGGTGGGCTTGAAATGGACATCAGTTTCTAGGTGGTTGCGTGAGATGCAGACAGAGAGGTGCAGGAAGGTGAGGGATATGTTGGAGATGGCCCAGGTGAACTTGAGGTTGGGGTGGAAGATGTTGGTGAAATGGATGAACTGGTCGAGCTCCTCGGGAGCAAGAGACGGTGCCGATACAGTCATCAATGTAATGGAGGAAGAGGTGGGGTTTATTGCCCGTGGAGGTGCAGAAGAGGGATTGTTCCATGTAACCTACAAAGAGGCAGGCATAGCTGGGGCCCATGCGGGTACCCATGGCCACCCACTTTGGAACCCCAGTGAGAGTCAGGTTAGGAACAGAAGGTGAACTAATTGGGAAGGGCAAAAGTTAAAACACAGGCAGAATTTCCATTAGAGCCTTCAGTATCATACAACACCTGTCAGGCAGGGTGGAAGCTGTAGAGTGTGGGAGCCGTGGTTTACGAAGGAGGTGGAATCTCTGATCAAGAGGAAGAAGAAGGCTTGTGTTAGGATGAGATGTGAAGGCTCAGTTAGGGCACTTGAGGACTACGAGGTAGCCAGGAAAGACCTAAAGAGAGAGCTCAGAAGAGCCAGGAGGAGACATGAGAAGTTGTTGGCGGATAGGATCAGGGTAAAGCCTAAGGCTTTCTACAGGTATTTAAGGAATAAAAGAATGATGAGAGTAAGATTAGGGCCAATCAAGGATAGTAGTGGTAAGTTGTGTGTGGAGTCAGAGGAGATAATGGAAGCACTAAATGAATATTTTTCAACAGTATTCACTCTAGAAAACAACAATGTTGTCGAGGTGAATACTGAGATACAGGCTACTAGAGTAGGTGGGATTGAGGTTCACAAGGAAGAGGTATTAGAAATCCTACAGAGCGTGAAGATAGATAAGTCCCCTGGGCCGGATGGGATTTATCCTCGGATCCTCTGGGAAGCCAGGGAGGAGATTGCTGAGCCTTTGGCATTGATCTTTAACTCGTCATTGCCTACAGGAATAGTGCCAGATGACTGGAGGGTAGCAAATGTTGTCCCCTGTTCAAGAAGGGGAGTAGAGACAACCCTGGTAATTATAGACCAGTGAGCCTTATCTCAGTTGTTGGTAAAGTGTTGTAAAAGTTTATAAGGAATAGGATTTATAATCATCTAGAAAAGAATAAATTGATTAGGGATAGTCAGCACGGTTTTGTGAAGGGAAGGTCATGCCTCACAAACCTTATTGAGTTCTTTGAGAAGATGACCAAACAGGTAGATGAGAGTAAACCAGTTGGTGTGATGTATATGGATTTCAGCAAGGCGTTCGATAAGGTTCCCCACAATAGGCTATTGTACAAAATGCGGAGGAATGGGATTGTGGGAGATATAGCAGTTTGGATCGGAAATTGGCTTGCTGACAGAAGACAGAGTGTGTGGCGGATGGGAAATGTTGATCCTGGAGACCAGTTACTGGTGGTGTACCGCAAAGGTCGGTGTTGGGTCCACTGCTGTTTGTCATTTTTATAAATGACCTGGATGAGGGCGTAGAAGGATGGGCTAGTAAATTTGCAGATGACGCTAAGGTCAGTGGAGTTGTGGATAGTGATGAAGGATGCTGTAGGTTGCAGAGAGACATTGATAAGCTGCAGAGCTGAGCTGAGAGGTGGCAAATGGAGTTTAATGCGGACAAGTGTGAGGTGATGCACTTTGGTAGGAGTAACCAGAAGGCAAAGTACTGGGCTAATGGTAAGATTCTTGGTAGTGTAGATGAGCAGAGAGATCTCGGTGTCCATGTACACAGATCCTTGAAAGTTGCCACCAAGGTTGACAGGGTTGTTAAGAAGGCATACAGTGTTTTAGCTTTTATTAATAGAGGGATCGAGTTCCGGAACCATGAGGTTATGCTGCAGCTGTACAAAACTCTGGTGCGGCCGCACTTGGAGTATTGCGTACAGTTCTGGTCACCGCGTTATAAGAAGGATGTGGAAGCTTTGGAAAGGGTGCAGAGGAGATTTACTAGGATGTTGCCTGGTATGGAGGGAAGGTCTTACGATGAAAGGCTGAGGGACTTGAGGCTGTTTTCATTAGAGAGAAGAAGGTTGAGAGGTGACTTAATTAAAACATAAAATAATCAGAGGGTTAGATAGGGTGGATAGGGAGAGCCTTTTTCCTAGGATGGTGACGGCGAGCATGAGGGGGCATAGCTTTAAATTGAGGGGTGAAAGATATAGGACAGATATCAGAGGTAGGTTCTTTACTCAGAGAGTAGTAAGGGAATGGAACTCTTTGCCAGCAACGGTAGTAGATTCGCCAACTTTAGGTACATTTAAGGCGTCATTGGACAAGCATATGGACGTACATGGAATAGTGTAGGTTAGATGGGCTTGAGATCAGTATGACAGGTCGGCACAGCATCGAGGGCCGAAGGGCCTGTACTGTGCTGTAATGTTCTATCTATCTATCTATCTCCCCTGTGTTCCTCCGGCCCCACACTGTGCTCCTCCTGCTCCACGCTGTGTTCCCCCAGCCCCACGCTGTGTTCCTCCAGCTCCACACTGTGTTCCTCCGGCCCCACACTGTGTTCCTCCGGCCCCACACTGTGTTCCTCCGGCCCCACACTGTTTTCCTCCGGCCCCACACTGTGTTCCTCCGGCTCCACACTGTGTCCCTCCGGCCCCACACTGTGTCCCTCCGGCCCCACACTGTGTCCCTCCGGCCCCACACTGTGTCCCTCCGGCCCCACACTGTGTCCCTCCGGCCCCACACTGTGTCCCTCCGGCCCCACTCTGTGTCCCTCCGGCCCCACTCTGTGTCCCTCCGGCCCCACACTGTGTCCCTCCGGCCCCACACTGTGTCCCTCCGGCCCCACACTGTGTCCCTCCGGCCCCACACTGTGTCCCTCCGGCCCCACACTGTGTCCCTCCGGCCCCACACTGTGTTCCTCCGGCCCCACTCTGTGTTCCTCCCGCTCCCCGCTGTGTTCCTCCAGCTGCACTCTGTGTCCCTCCCGCTCCCCGCTGTGTCCCTCCGGCCCCACACTGTGTTCCTCCAGCCCCACTCTGTGTTCCTCCAGCTCCACACTGTGTCCCTCCGGCCCCACTCTGTGTTCCTCCAGCTCCGCGCTGTGTCTCCCCCCCCCCCAGCCCCGCGCTGTGTCTCCCCCCCCCAGCCCCGCGCTGTGTCGCGCCCCCCCCCAGCCCCCGCGCTGTGTCGCGCCCCCCCCCAGCCCCTGCGCTGAGTCGCACCCCCCCAGCCCCGCGCTGTGTCGCGCCCCCCCCCAGCCCCCGCGCTGTGTCGACCCCCCCAGCCCCCGCGCTGTGTCACCCCCCCCAGCCCCCGCGCTGTGTCACCCCCCCCAGCCCCCGCGCTGTGTCACCCCCCCCAGCCCCCGCGCTGTGTCACCCCCCCCAGCCCCCGCGCTGTGTCGCCCCCCCAGCCCCCGCGCTGTGTCGCCCCCCCCCAGCCCCCGCGCTGTGTCGCCCCCCCCAGCCCCGCGCTGTGTCGCGCTCCCCCCAGCCCCCGCGCTGTGTCGCCCCCCCAGCCCCCGCGCTGTGTCGCCCCCCCCCAGCCCCCGCGCTGTGTCGCCCCCCCCAGCCCCCGCGTTGTCGCCCCCCAGCCCCCGCACTGTGTCGCCCCCACCCCCCAGCCCCCGCGCTGTGTCTCCCCCCCCAGCCCCCGCGCTGTGTCACCCCCCCCAGCCCCCGCGCTGTGTCGCCCCCCCCAGCCCCCGCGTTGTCGCCCCCCCAGCCCCCGCACTGTGTCGCCCCCACCCCCCAGCCCCCGCGCTGTGTCTCCCCCCCCAGCCCCGCGCTGTGTCCCCATTCATTCTATCTGTACCTCTCATTATCTTATAACCCTCCACAAGGTCGCCTCTCAACCTCCTACACTCCAGAGGAAAATGCCCCAGCTTATCCAGCCTTTCTTTATAACGCAAACCATCGATTCCCGGCAACATCCCGGTAAATCTGTCCCGAACCCTCTGCAGTTTAATAATGTCCTTCCTGTAACTGGGGGACCAGAGCTGGACACCGTGCTCCAGAAGAAGCCTCACTCACGTCCTGTACAACCTCAACATGACGTCCCCAGCTCTTACACTCAAAGGTCTGAGCGATGAATGTAAGCGCGTTAAACACCTTCTTAGCCCCCCCTGTCTATATGGGATGCAAATTTCAAAGACTTATATACCTGCAGCTCTCAGCCTCTCTGCTGTATAACACTAACTCAAGGCCCTACAATAAAGTGTAAAAAGTCCTGTTCTTGTTTGCTTTACCAAAATGCAATAGCTCGCGTTTATCCAGATTGAACTGCATCTGCCTCTCCCTGGCCCGTTGACCCATTCCATCTCTCTCACTCCTTTGCTCTTTTAAACGTAAGGTGTAAACAGAAAAAAAACGAAAACCACCCCCCCAGCCCGCGCCCCCCACCCACCCCCCTATCAGACAGGGAATGAAACACAGAGCAGAGCCCATTCTGCGTTTTCAAATCAGAAAATAAAGCTCCCTTGACTTGGTTAAAATGAACACAAAGACCCAATTACTCTGCACAGGGACACAAAAAAATAAACACCCTCCACTCGATCCCCACCCCGCAGGGGCCTAGTAAAAACAAGCAATAGCAAAATCACAGAAAACAAATAAATTAAGCAAACAAATTCATAAATTCCTTCTGTTCCATCCCCATTGAACATTCCCAGGACTGGGACAACAAATGGTTTATAATTCAGAGGAAGCCCACCCCTGGACATTTCAATTCCCCTCACAGCGAAACCCATCAGCGCATCTGGTGTAGGGGCAATTTAGAGTTAAAATAAATAACCATTTTGCTAACTGCTTTTAGGGTTTCTCCAGCCCACTAGCCCCATCATCTGCCTGCAGGATCCCAGGCTCTGCAGCCTCTTGCCACCTCGAGACCCCTCCCCGTCATTGTGCAGTCCACCTTTGGGGCATTTCGAGCCATCCTTTACTGTCCTGGAATTTGGGGAATATAGCCTGGCTGTACTGTCTGGACAGGGTTAGGGTTAGGGAGAAGGTGGTGTGTGTGTGTGTGTGTAGGTGGGGAGCCATAGCTCTGTCATCGTAACTGATGCTCTGTCACCACCTGGTGGCCCAGCCTGAAGTTGCTGCTCCTTTCCAGAGCACCTCAACCCCAGTCCTACTGTGCATGGGGTAAGGTCAAACAGACTCGGGCTGGTGTTATATCGTGCTTAAGGTACCGAGGGAGGCCATTCAGGCAGCTCCAGCTCCTGCCTACCCCTTTTAACACCCCTCTCAAACATTTCTGCTTCCGATATTACCCAGCAACTGCTCCAAATGGAGTCAGTGAGGGTTGCATTTACTGGAGTTTAGAAGAATGAGGGGGGATGTCCTGTAGAAACCAATAAACTAACAGGATGTGGGACAGTGGTTAGTAAAGTTAGATGGAATTCAGGGTGAACTTGCCGAGAGGATACAAAATTGGCTCAACAGCAGGAGACAGAGTGGAGCCGGAGGACTGACTGTAAATCTGTGACCTACATTAGTAATGACTTCACTTTTGTTTGTCATTTGTATAAACGATTTGGGTATGAATATAGGGGCAGCACGGTGGCTCAGTGGTTAGCGCTGCTGCCTCAGCACCAGCGAACCCGGGTTCGATTCCACTCACAGGACTCTGTCTGTGTGGAGTTTGCACATTCTCCCCGTGTCTGCGTGGGTTTTCTCCCACAGTTCAATGATGTACAGGTTAGGGTGGGTTGGCCGTGCTAAATTATCCCATAGTGCCCAGGGATATGCGGGTTAGGGTGGATTGGCCATACTAAATTGCCCATAGTGCCCAGGGATATGCGGGTTAGGGTGGATTGGCCATACTAAATTACCCATAGTGCCCAGGGATGTGCGGGTTAGGGTGGATTGGCCATGCTAAATTACCCATAGTGCCCAGGGATGTGCAGGTTAACGTGGATTGGCCGTGTTAAATTACCCATAGTGCCCAGGGATGTGCGGGTTAGGGTGGATTGGCCATGCTAAATTACCCATAGTGTCCAGGGATGTGCAGGTTAGGGTGGATTGGTCATGCTAAATTACCCATAGTGCCCAGGGATGTGCAGGTTAGAGTGGATTGGCCATGCTAAATTACCCATAGTGTCCAGGGATGTGCAGGTTAGGGTGGATTGGTCATGCTAAATTACCCATAGTGCCCAGGGATGTGCAGGTTAGAGTGGATTGGCCATGCTAAATTACCCATAGTGCCCAGGGATGTGCAGGTTAGGGTGGATTGGCCATGCTAAATTACCCATAGTGCCCAGGGATGTGCAGGTTAGGGTGGATTGGCCAGGCTAAATTACCCATAGTGCTCAGTGTTGTGTAGGTTAGATGGGTTACAGGGGGATGGGTCCGGGTGGGATGGTGTGAGGGTCAGTGTGGACTTGTTGGGCTGAAGGGCCTGTTTCCACACTAGGGATTCTATAGGAGGGATGGTTAGTAAGTTTACAGATGACGCCAAAATTGGTGGCATTGTGGAGAGTGGGAATGATTACAGAGAGAAGCTGATCAGTTGAGTCAATGGGCAGAGGAGTGACAGATGGAGTTTGATTTGGATAAATGCAATACATTGCATTTTGGTTGGACTTGAGTAGTGCCCTGGGGAGCGCTGGTGAATGGAGGGTCCTAGGGTTTCAGATACATAGTTCCTTGAAAGTGGAGTCGCAGGTAGACAGGACGGTGAGGAAGGTGTTCGGTACGCTTGCCTTTATTGGTCAGTGCATTGAGTATAGGATCTGGGAGGGTCATGTTGGGGCTGTACAGGACATTGGTTAGGGCCACTTTTGGAATATTTTGTTCAATTCCCTGCTATAGGAAGGATATTACTAAATTGGAAAGGGTTCAGAAAGTACTTACTAGACTGAATGAAGGGTTTCCTTTATTCTTTAGTCATTTGCGGGATGAGAGCGTCACTGGCCAGGCAGCACTTATCACAGTTAGGAGTCAACCACATTGCTGTGGGTCTGGAGTCACATATAGGCCAGACCCAGTGAGGGTGACAGTTTCCTTCCCTAAAGGGATTAGTGAACCAGAGGGGTTTTTCCCAACAATCAATTCACAGTCATCATTAGATTCTTATTTCCAGATATTTCATTGAATTCAAATTTCACCATCTGCCATGATAGGCTTTGAACCCAGGTCCCTAGAACATTAGTGATAATGGGAACTGCAGATGCTGGAGAATCCAAGATAACAAAGTGTGAGGCTGGATGAACACAGCAGGCCAAGCAGCATCTCAGGAGCACAAAAGCTGATGTTTCGGGCCTAGATCCTTCATCAGCTCTCTGATGAAGAGTTATTCTGAGAAACGACGACAGATTCAGCATCAACATTAGACGCTTGTTTCGAAATATTTCGTTGGATTCAGAGATGTGTGAGCAGGGAGGACGCAGCAGGAACAAAACAGCAGACGATCTGAAACATTCAGAGGTTGCTGTGCAGAATTCCAGTTCGGAGTTCTCTAAGATGCTGCTAACAACAGGCACTAACAGACTGTAATTTCTCTGTCTCTCCTTATCTGGCAGAACAGATCTCCGCGCTGTCCATTGAGGCATTTAGGAGCGCCTACAATCTGACCCTTCACTGCTCAGCGCAGAATGGGACAGATCTCCACTACCATTGGCTAAAAGATGGTGAAAATCTTACAGAAACCAATGATGTGCTGATATCTGATGATGGCCAGCGACTAGCCCTTACCTCTAGAAATCCAACACTTTGCGGGATCTTCACCTGCCTCGTCACCAATAAACTCGGCCAAGAATCAGTGACCAAGACCGTTTCAGGTGAGGGGGCGCGATGTGCCCATGTGCCAACTCCCCTTTGCCCTCTTGGTTTGTTGTGTATTCCATCCTTGCGCAAATCCTTCACCGGCCCATTTTCTCCTCGAGCCCTGAGCCATCGCCCAGGCTTAGGCAATCCAACCTGGAGACTGGGCCATGCATCATCAGTTCCGATCAATCAATCGCAGAATGGTTGGAACCACTGATGGATTGCTTCTCTAGAATTTAGAAGTTTAAGAGGTGATCTGTTTGAAGTCTTCAAGATTTTAACAGGAAAAGACAGGATTGATCCAGATAAACTCTTCCCACTGGTTGGAGATTCTAGGAAGAGGGAGCAGAGTCTGGGAATGAGGGCAAGACCGCTCAGGAGAGATGCTTGGAAGCCTTTTTGCACACAAAGAGGTTTAGGAATCTCTCCCACAAATAGCAGTAGCTGCTGCTTCAGTTGTTATGTTGAAATATGAGATAGATAATTTACTATTCAGCAAAGGTGAAGGGATGTGAGCACAAGCAGGTATTGCTCCACAGAGCAGCCATGATCTCACAGAATGGCAGAATGGGCCTGGAGGGGCTGAATGGCCTATTTTGTTCGGAAGGGAAGGTGTTCAGATCAAGGAGAATTGAGGCACTTAGGACCGATGAGAGGGGGTTCCTTAAGGGAAGAGAAGGAATGGGACAATGGTCTGACACAGGGGCATGAATTTGGGTTGGGATGGATATGAATAGAGAGGCCTCCCGCATAAACAAAGGGGACACTAGGCTCCATTCCTTAGGGGGATAGTAGGAACTGCCGATGCTGGAGAATCTGAGATAACACGGTGTGAAGCTGGATGAACACAGCGTTTCTGAAGAAGGGTCCCGACCCGAAATGTCAAGCTTTCCTGCTCCTCTGATGCTGCTTGGCCTGCTGCGTTCATCCATTCCTTAGGGGGCACTGGTTCAAATCCGGAGAACCGTGGGTGGTGAGTGGAACCACAGTTCAGTAAATAATGCAAACAATAGTCTGCGATTATAAGGTGTAGAGCTGGATGAACACAGCAGGCCAAGCAGCATCAGAGGAGCCGGAAGGCTGACGTTTTGGGCCTAGACCCAATAATCTACAACTGTTTTCAGAATGATGCTTCAACTAACTTTGAACAGTTAGTCACACGCCTGAGGAAAATGGGGGTCAGTCAGCAATCCATCAGTGGTTCCAACTGTACTTCAGTTTTGATTTGATTTATTGTCGTCACATGTACAGTAAAAAGTTTTGTTTGGTGTGCAGTACAGGAAGATCTGACCATACAAAAGCGAATTCGGGCAATAGAGCAGAGTGAGGGATACAAAGTTATGTCTACAGAGAAGATGTACAAGAGTGAGACCAACGGTAAACTTACAATTTGGAAGGTCATTTTGCAAGCCAAGTTAGAACGGGGAAGAATTTGCTCCTGAATTTGTTGGCAAATGTGTTTAAGCTTTTGTCTCTTCTGGCTAACAAGAGGGGGAAGGAAATCTGTCACATTGGCCCTCCACATGACTCCAGACCCACAGCACCAAGCTGGCCTCTGCCATGAGCGCAGTGTCTAGGGCTGAAGCGAGAAATACCCAAACGGGCTTCAACACCCAGCCACATATTGTAGAGACACCTGAGATGGCTTTCTCTCCTTTCAGAAACGGACGGGTTTGCGTCGTGCATGCAGATTCACAAACCAAGGGAGAGACAATCCTGGCTGATAGTTACTGGAATCATGGCCACCTTGATTCTGCTAGCCTGTGCTTTTCAGATGGTGAGTACGACTAAGGGATATCACAGGATGGAAGCCGCGAGAAGGGCCTCGCTCTGAACCACTGAGCGTCCTTAAGCGAACGCATAAGCAACGCCCAACCTTCCTACTTCCCAACGCATGTGAGGAGTTCCAGACTTCAGGGAGAAGATACACACTCTGGCATGACACTGAACCGCTGATCCATCCTCCCATTCAGAGAGACCCCTCGGAGGGATACAGCTCGAAGTTTGGGAAAACAAGCTTTCCATATTTCAGGGGATGTCAGCAGCTTTAGTCTGACATTTGCGGGGCATGACAAACACGATACCAGCTGCGATGAGACTGTATGGGCATCAGCTGTGAATGGAGTTGGGGTGCTGGATGGGGATGGGGAGTAAGCAGGATGGGGTATATGGTGACAGCAGGGTAGAGTGAGGAGGTAAGACAAGTAGGGTGCAGAGCACCATACAGAGGCAGCGCCGCATTGTCGGAGGGTCAGTGCTGAGGGAGTGGTCACTGTTGGAGGGTCAGTGCTGAGAGAGTGGTCACTGTTGGAGGGTCAGTGCTGAGAGAGTGGGCACTGTCGGAGAGTCAGTGCTGAGGGAGTGGGCACTGTCGGAGGGTCAGTGCTGAGGGAGTGGGCACTGTTGGAGGGTCAGTGCTGAGGGAGCGCCGCACTGTTGGAGGGTCGGTGCTGAGGGAGTGGGCACTGTAGGTGGGTCAGTGCTGAGGGAGTGGGCACTGTAGGTGGGTCAGCGCTGAGGGAGTGGGCACTGTTGGAGGGTCAGCGCTGAGGGAGTGGGCACTGTTGGAGGGTCAGTGCTGAGGGAGCAATGCACTGTCAGAAGGTCAGTGCTGAGGGAGTGCCGCACTATCGGAGGGTCAGTGCTGAGGGAGTGGGCACTGTCGGCGGGTCAGTGCTGAGGGAGCACCGCACTGTCAGAGGGTCCGTGCTGAGGGAGTGGGCACTGTCGGAGGGTCAGTGCTGAGGTAGCACCGCACTGTCGGAGGGTCAGTGCTGAGGGAGCACCGCACTGTCAGAGGGTCAGTGCTGAAGGAGTGGGCACTGTCGGAGGGTCTGTGCTGAGGGAGTGGGCACTGTGGGAGGGCCAGTGCTGAGGGAGTGGGCACAGTCGGAGGATCAGTGCTGAGGGAGTGGGCACTGTCGGAGGGTCAGTGCTGAGGGAGTGGGCACTGTCGGAGGGTCAGTGCCAGCGTAATTATTGCGGATAAAGATGATAGTACAAGGAGCATTGGATTTTTGAAAATTAGCGATTAACATCAGGAGTAGGCAATTCGGCCCATTCGATCTGCGACACCCCACTCCAATACTGTTATGTCTGAGTGAACACTTCAATGCCTTTTATCCATCCCTTTCACCCTTTACACCACACCACGTGAAATCAGTCATCCAAGAATCTCTACTTGAAAGTCACTCAAGAGCTGCCTTTCACAGCCAATACAGGATAAAATTCCAGAGTGTTCCAACGTTGGGAGGAAGAGAAATCTCTCCTTATCTTAGCCCAAAGGGGTATTTGCCGTAGTTTTAAATTGTGCACCAGTACCAGCGAAGTGCACTGGGCGAAAACGTCTCCCTCACGTCTGCCTTGTCAGTTTCAGTGCTTTGTAACTTTCAATGGGCTCGCCTCTCATTCGTCACAACACTGGCTGTGAAAGCCCATCGGACGGTGTGGGATTGTCCCATTATCCCAGCAATATCACTCTTCCGATTCTGCCCAGGCTTGATGTGATTCATCACTTGCAGACAATTGATTTGTGCTTGCAATGTAATGGCTAAGATACCATGCCCCCTGGGGAGCAGAATCCCATACGTTCACCAAATCCTCAGTGAAGGAATTCCAACTCATCTCTGCCTTCAGCAACTTGCCCCTTAACCTGAGACCCTGACCATCCAATCTATATTTATCCTGTCATTGCTCATTTTAACATTCAATCAGACCAGATCCCCAATATTAACTCTAACCCTGACCCTAATCCTAACCCTAATCCTGACCCAGAACCTGGCCCTGATCCTAATCCTAACCTGAAATCTGACCCTAATCCTGACCCTGATCCTAAACCTAACGCTAACCCTAATCTTAACCCTAATCCTAACCTGAACCCTGACCCTGATCCTGACCCTAACCCTAACCCTATCACTAACTCTCACCTCAACCTTGACCCTAAACCGTACCCTAACCCTGACCCCAACCCTAACCTGAATTGGAGCCCTAACCCTATCCCTAATCCTAACTCTGACCCTATCGCAGGCCAACACTAACCCTATTGCTATCTCTGAGCCTAACACTACGCCTAACCCTAACACTAACCCTTCCCCTAACCCTAACCCTAACCTACCCCTAACCCTAATGCTAACTGTATCCCTGACCCTAATCCTGGTCCTAACCCTAATATTAACCCTATCCGTAATCCTAACCTTAATCCTATTCTGAGCCATCTCACTTTTGAAATGTTTAGTGAATACAATCTCAATTTCATTGATCTTTCCTTGTCAGGCCATCCTGCCATTAGAGCTGTAGAAGCCTGCAGTACAGAAAGAGACCATTCAGCCCATCGAGTCCGTGCAGGTCAGGAAATAAACACCTCACCCTTCTAACCCGCTTTCCCACCACTTGGCCTGGATTCTTGTATATCTTTAAAAGCTGAAAGAACTGTGGATGCTGTAAACTTGCTGGAAAAGCTCAGCAGGTCTGGCAGCATCTTTGAAGGGAAAAACAGAGTTAACATTTTGGGTCCAGTGACCCTTCCACAGAACTGGCCCTTCTAGGGAAGGGTCACTGGACCTGAAACGTTAACTCTGTTTTTTTTCTTCACAGATGCTGCCGGACCTGCTAAGCTTTGTCAGCAACCTCTGTTTCTGCTCTTGTATATCTTTGTTTAATTGATCAATAATAATTAATAATCTCATCTGTTGAACCACTACTGCACATTCTTGATGGTAAAGATATCTGTTTCTTCGATAGGGAGACCAAAACTGCGCAATATTTTGGGTCAAGTCTGACCTTGACTCGATATAAATGCAACAATGCATCCTCACTTCTGTTCTCAAATTGCCCTGAAGGCTAATGTAGAACTTGCCTTCCGAATTACTTTGTTCTTTGAAATTTGAGATGCACAGGAAGCAGCTAGTATAAGGATAAGTAAAGACTTGAAAACCATTAAATATGTGGTGTGGATGCAACAAGGAGAATTTTGCCAGGAGTACAGTTTGGTAACATGACTGGAGATCTGATCGCAATGTGATTATTCTCAGCTTTGTACAGACCTGACTTTGTCAATTTCAGCCCTGGGGCATACTGATATGGGTGTGTCGAGCAGTAAGGCAGAGAGTTCAAGATAACAAAGTGTGGAGCTGGATGAACACAGCAGGCCCAGCAGCCTCTCAGGAGCACAAAAGCTGACGTTTCAGGCCTAGACCCTTCATCAGAGAGTTCAACTGTTTTTAGCGACAGGCTAACTCTTGCGATTCCTTGCACAGGTGCTGAAAAGAGGATCGCGTGGTCTTTGAGCTCAGGGAGGATTGCGATTGAACCGATCCTGGTGGAAAAAGATCTTTCCATCACATCTCCCGGGACACAAAACATCAATCAGCATTTCCTACCATCCAGACTCTCGCCAGAGCGCAGTGGATCTAACAGCATATCTCACTGTTCAGACTCTGCACTGATCACAGTGGATCTAACCGTATCTGCCTCTGTCCAGACTCTGCCCAGATCACAGTGGATCTAACCCTGTCTGACACTGTCCAGATTCTCCTCAGATCGCAGTGGATCCCACAGCTCCTCCCACTGTCCCGACTCTTCCCCAGATCGCCATGGATCTGACAGCTCTCTAAGAATCCAGTAGCTCCCCTGCGATCTGCAGGAAGAGGTGGTTTCCATGGGGGTGGGTGGGGGTTGTGTGGAGATCACGAAGTGAAGGGAGCAGTCCTGCTGCTACTGGATATGAAACACAGCTGGAGGCTATTCAGCCCATCACACTAGAACTGTTGGTCATTGACAAATCACCTATAAATGCTTTATTTTTGATATCGTATGTGTAATTTATTATAGAATAATAAAACCAATTAAAAGGGGCATTGCTCATCATTACTGACCATTATTCATTATGACTGATCATCGCTCATTATTACTGACCTTTGCTCAATATTACTGATCATTGCTAGTCATTACTGATTGTTCATCATTATTACTAACCATTGCTCATCATTACTGACCATTACTCATTATTACTGATCATCACTCATTATTACTAGCCTTAATTCATCATTACTGATCATTGCTCATTATTACTGATCATCACTCATTATTACTAGCCTTAATTCATCATTACTGATCATTGCTCATTATTACTGACCATTGCTCACCATTACTGACCATTGCTCATCATTACTGACCATTACTCATCATTACTGACATGTAAACAGTGAACAAGAGTCAGCCACTCGGCCCTTCAAACCTGCTTTATCATTCATGGCTGATCTGATTTTAGCCTCAACCCTACATCCCTGCATCTCCCCCAATAATCTTCCACCCCCTGGACAATTGAGAATCTATCTACATCTGCCTTCAAAAAATATTGAAAGATTCTACGCCCACTGCTTTTTTGAGGAAGGGAATTCCAAAGCCTCACAACCTTCGAAAGAGAAAAAGAACGTTTCCTCATCTCTGTTTGGAATTTATTTTTAAACAGTGACCCCCTAGATTGTCACACAACCAGGACCCCTCAGGATCCTACATGTTTCAATTAAATCAGCTGTGACTCCTCTAAACTCCAGAGGGTACAGGCCCAGCCTTTCCCCATAAGGCAACCCACTCATCCCAGTCCATTAAACCTCCTCCAAACTCCTTCCACTGCATTAACATCCTTCTGTGAGTACGCTGACCGGTTCTGCACACGGTGCAGAGGGAGGTGAAGAGACAACAGAAAATGTGTAAGACACAAAAGAAAGGAACTGCAACAAATAGGAAATACTTTGTTCATTTACAGGATGAGGGCATCGTTGGCTCAGCAGCATTAATTGCACAGAGGGCAGTTAGGAGTCAACCAAATTGCTGTGGGCCTGGAGTCACACGTAGGCCAGACCAGTTTCCTTCCCTCAAGGACAGATGGGTTTTCTCCCCTGACAATCGATTCATGGTTGTCTTTGGACTCTTAACTCCAGATCTTTATTGAAGTCAAATTCCAACAGCTGCTGTGGTGGGATTCGAACCCAGGTCCCTAGGACATTATCTGGGTCTCAGGATTAACAGCCCAGAGATAACACCACTAGGCCAGCGCCTCCACCACGAGCATGACATGAGGTGTGGCAAGGTAACTGTGCGCATTATTGGCACGCTGCCCTCTTTCTGGCACCTCTGAGCACCCGTTGGTGTTTGGAAAGGTCACTGGCGTTTTGTGACTTCCTCCCTGTTTCTTCCCAAGGCAATTGGGGGTTATCCAGAATCAGTTCCACACTCCAAAATGCAGATTTCGGCCCTCTTATATAAGGAAAGCTATTGTTTAATTAGAGGCAGCTCAGAGAATGTTCTCGAGGATGATCCCCATTACAGAGAGATTGTCTTATGGGCAAAGATTAAACAGGCTGGGACTCTACTCACTGGAGTTTGAAAGAATGAGAGGGGATCTCATTGAAACATATGAAGGGGTTTGGCAGAGTAAACACTGAGGTGCTGTTCCCCCTCATGGAAGAGTTTAGGGCCAGAGAGCACAGTCTCAGTTTTAACGGACACCAATTTAAGACTGAGCTGAGAAGGAATTCCTTCTCTCAGAGGGTTGTGAGTCTGTGGAACTCCTGGCCACAGATGGCAGTGGGGACAGAGACCTTGTGTCTATTTAAGGCTGAGATAGGTCGATTCTTGATCAGTTGGTGAATTAAGGGTTAAAGGGAAAGGGCAGGAAAGTGGTTGTGAGAGGCGTGTCATATCAGCCATGATCCTATTGAATGGTAGAACAGGATTGCGGGGCTGAATGGCCCACCCCTGTTCCCATTTCTTACGGCCTATTGGCCTAGAATGGGAATTGCATCGTTGTTTGAACGGGATTGAGGATCTGGAATAATTGTTTCTTCAGAGAAGTCTTCAAGACAGTGTCCAGCTCAGTGACATTTTCCATGTATGTTAAATCTGTTGCTGCATTCTCTGTCTCTCTCTCTCTCTCTCCTCTGTCTCTCGCTCTCTCTCTCTCCATCCTTTGATCATATGTCCTCCATTCACCTCTTGTCACAAAATCTCAAGCTTTCTTTCCTTAAACTCTCCTGCGCTGTACCTTTTCCTGGCCGAGTCCCTTTGCGTTAGTGAAATGCTGAAGTACGTCAGCCTAACATGACAAATCTGCTAAAGCCAAAAACAGGGACTGGCCACAAGTCACAGGATCGTGGTGGTGTGAAAGGAGGCCATTTGGGCCATTGTGCCCACTGTTCTATCCCCGAGTGTCAATCTCCTTCCTTTTCCCCCGCATCCCTGCACAGGGGAGGCAATGGTCTAGTGGTGTTATTGCTGGTCTGTTAATTCTGAGGTTTCCTAGATGCTGCTTGGCCTGCTGTGTTCATCCAGCTGTACACCTTGTTATGAGGGTTTCCATCCAGGTGAAATCTGAATTTAATAAATATCTAGAATTAAGAATCAAACGATGACCATGAATCCATTGCTGATTGTTAGAAAAACCCATCTGGTTCACTAATGCCATTTAGGGAAGGAACCTGCCATCCTTACCTGGTCTGGCCTACATGTGACTCCAGACCCAGAGCAATGTGGTTGACTCTAAACTGTCCTCTGGAGAAATTAGGGATGGGTCATAGATGCTGCCCGGCCAGCGGCACCCTCATCCCGTGAATGAATAAAGAGACGACTTCTAAGCCAATGCCCCTCACCAGTGCCTCAGTTGAACCTGCCCCCAGTGCACTCCACACCTTAACCACTCGCGACACAAGAAAGCTATCTTCTGCCGTCACCCTCACTCCCTTTGCTCGCCATTTTTAATCTCGCTCTTGTTCTATTCGCAAGCATCTTCTTCCCCAAGAGTTTTGAAAACTTTGATTGGAAAACTTTAGGTGGCACGGTGGCTCAGCGGCTAGCACTGCAGCCTCACAGCGCCATGGACTCAGGTTCGATTCCAGCCTCGGGTGACTGTCTGTGTGGAATTTGCACATTCTCCCCGTGTCTGCGTGGGTTTCCTCCGGGTGCTCCGGTTTCCTCCCACAGTCCAAAGATGTGCAGGCTAGGTGGATTGGCCATGCTAAATTGCCCGTAGTGTTCGGGGGTATGTGTGGGTTATAGGGGGATAAGTCTGGGTGGGATGCTTCAAGGGGCGATGTGGACCTGTTGGGCCGAAGGGCCTGTTCCCACACTGTAGGGAATCTAATCTAATCGCCTTCCCAACCTTCTTCCCGAGGAGGATAGCCTCAGCTTCCTCAATTCAGCCTCGTCGCCAAAGATCCTCATTCCTGGAACCATTCCTGTAAATTTCTCCTGCATTCTCTCTCCACTGCATTCACATCCTACCTACAATGTGACACACGTCACTGCACACAATCCAGGCAGAGTAGATGCATACCAATCATCCATCATGGAGACAGACCTTTTGGTCCAACCAGTCCATTCCGAAAATGATCCCAAACTAAACTAGTCCCACCTGCCTGCTCTTGGCCCATATGCCTCCAAACCCTTCTTGTCCATGTACTTTTCCAAATGTCTTTTAAACACTGTAACTGTCCCCACACCCACTACTTCCTCAGGAAGCTCATTCCACACACGGACCACCCTCTGTGTGAAACAGTGCCCCTCATGTCCTTTTCAATCTCTCTCCTCTCACCTGAATGAAATGAGGAGTTTGCACGTTCTCCCTTGTGTCTGTGTGGGTTTCCTCCGGGTGCTCCGGTTTCCTCCCACAGTCCAAAGATGTGCAGACTAGGTGGATTGGCCATGCTAAATTACTCGTAGTGTTCAGGGGTGTATAGGTTATAGGGGGATGGGCCTGGGTGGGATGCTTCAAGGGGTGGTGTGGATTTGTTGGGCTGAAGGGCCTATTTCCACACTGTAGGGAATCTAATAAATCCCCTAGTCTTGAAATCCCCATATCCTAGGGAGAAGAGACTGACCACTCACCTAATCTATGCCTTTCACGCTTTTATAAATGTCACCTCTCAACCTCCGATGCTCCAGTGATTAAAACCGATCCAGCCTTTCTTTATAACCCAAACATTCCATTCCTGGCAATATCCTGGTAAATCTCTTCTGAACTCTCTCCAGTTTAATAATATCCTTCCGATTATGTGGCAACCAGACCAGAGCACAATATTCCAGAAGAGGCCTCACCCACGTCCTGTACCACCTGAACATGACGTCGCAGTTCCTACACTCAAGGGTCTGAGTGATGAAGGCAAGCGTGCTAAACACCATCTTAATCCCCCTGTCTATATGGGGTGCAAACTTCAAAGCATTATGTATCTGAAGCCCTAGTTCTCTCTGTTTGAAAACACCGCCCAAAGCCTTACCATTCATGTTATAAATCCTGTTCTTGTTTGTTTCACCAAAATGTAATACCCTCACATTTATCTAAATTAAACTCCAGCTGACACTCCTCAGCCCATTGACCCAACTGATCAAGATCCCTTCGAAATCTTAGAGAACCTTCTTCACTGGCCATTATACCACCAATTTTGGTGTTATTCACAAACTTCCTAACCACCCCTCCTATTTTCACATCCAGGTTATTTATATAAATGACGAACAAGAAAGGACCCAGACCGATCCCTGTGGAACACCGCTGGTCTCAGGTCTCCAGTCTGAAACACAACCCTCCTCCAACACCTCCTGCCTCCTGCTATTGAGTCAATTTTGTTTCCATTTGGCAATGTGCACCATATTTTAAAGCACAGCTTCAAATTGTGGTTGAAATTATATTAGTAATATTTGGCCACACAAAGGGAGAATAAAAACAGCAGGTGCAGGAAATCTAATTCTGACAAGAAAAAAAAATGTCACTGACCACAAGCATTAACTCTCTTGCTCTCTGCACAGCTGCTTCCTGATCTGTCGAGAATTTCCAATATTTTATGAACTGATGACAGAAATACCTGACCTCTTATTGAATACCCATTTTAGTCAAACACTGGCAGGGCCCAGCATTTATTGCCCCCCGTCCCTAGTTGCCCCCCTTGAGAAGGTGGGGGTGAGCTGCCTTCTTGAACCGCTGCAGGGTTGACCCACAATGTCCCTCAGGGAGGGAATTCCAGGATTTTGACCCAGTGACACTGAAGGAACGGGGATATATTTCCCAAGTCAGGATGGGGAGGGGCTCGGAGGGGAACTTGCAGGGGCTGGTGTTCCCATGTACCTGCTGCCCCTTGTCCTTCCTGATGGAAGTGGCCGTGGGTTTGGAAGGTGCTGCCTGAGGGGCCTTGGTGAGGTTCTGCAGCGCATCTTGTAGATGGTACACACTGCTGCGGCTGAGCGTTGGTGGGGGGAGGGAGTGGGATGTTTGTGGGTGTGGGGCTAATCGAGCGGGGCCTACTCTGTCCTGGATGGTGTCGAGCTTCTCGAGTGTTGTTGGAGCTGCCCCCATCCAGGGCAAGTGGGGAGTATTCCATCCCCCTCCTGACTTGTGCCTTGAAGTTGGAAGGTGGCAGTCTGGTGATGTTGTTGCTAGACTATTAATCCAGAAGCTCATTTTATGATCTGGGAGCCTGGCTTTAAAACCTCCCTTGGCAGTTAGTGGAATTTGAATTCAATAAAATCAGCTGGTATCGCAGACAACCTGATGACAATGAAACCACTGTCAATTGTGATGAGAAACCCTTCCAAAGTAGTGGCACCATGGTATATAGTCGGGAAGGAGTTACAGTGGGAGTCCTCAACTTTGACTCTGGACCCCACGAAGTCTCATGGCTTCAGGTTAAACATGGGCAAGGAAACTTCCTGCTGATTGCCCCGTACCGTCCTCCCTCAGCTGATGGCTCAGTCTCTCCTCAATGTTGAACAACACTTAGAGGAAGCACTGAGGATGGCAAGGACACAAAATGTGCTCTGGGTGGGGGATTTCAATGCCCACCACCAAGAGAGGCTCAGCAGCAGTATTACTGAACGGGCTGGTCGGGTCCTAAAGGACAGAGCTGCTAGACTGGGTCTGCGGCAGTTCGTGAGGGAAAAACAGACTTGACCTCATCCTCACCAACCTGCCAGCTGCAGATGCATCTGTCCATGACAGTATCGATGAGAGTGACCATCACACAGTCCTTGTGGAGACAAAGTCTCACCTTCACATTGAGAATAACCTCCATCATGCTGTGTGGCACCATCATCGTGCTCAATGGGACAGACGTCACACAGAGCTAGCAACTTCAGACTGGGCATCCACATGGCGCTGGGGGCCATCAACAGCAGCAGGATTGTACTCCAGCACAATCTGTAACCCCAAGGCCTGGCATATTCCCCACTCAACCATCACCATCAGGCCAGGGGATCAGCCCTGGTTCAATGGAGAGTGCAGGAGGGAAGGCCAGGAGCAGCATCAGGCAAACCTGAAGGTGAGGTCTCAACCTGGTGAAGCCACCAAACAGCGAAAGCAGCAGGTGATAGACAGAGCTAAGCGATCCCAAGACAATGACAATGTATATTATGAATTTGTTTCGAGACAATTCTTTGCAGGGAATGTATTGAACAGTCCAAAAGGAGTTTGAGTTCTCTTTAGAAAGACAAATCTTTCTGGAATGTTGTATCAGAGATAATGGGAACTGCAGATGCTGGAGAATCCGAGATAACAAAGTGTGGAGCTGGATGAACACAGCAGGCCCAGCAGCATCTCAGGAGCACAAAAGCTGACGTTTCGGGCCTAGACCCTTCATCAGCATGAGAAATAAATGTTCACGGGTTGGCATGTGGGCTCAAATAGATCAAGGTATTGCTATACGGGATGCACCAGGGAGCATTTCACAGCCAATTTCAACCAGGCAAGGTAGCTCTGGCTGTTATTTGATTGTTTGATTTATTTATTTGCTGTCCTGTGTACTGTAATACAGTGAAAAGCTTTGTTTAGGAGAGTACAGACAGATCACAGCAAGCAGCAGATGTACAGATCAGAAAGACTTAGAAGCATACAGGTTACATTATTTGATGCTGGAGAGTCTGTTCAGCCGTCTGATAACAGCTGGAAAGAACCTGCTTGAGCTTGTGTTCAGGCTTCTGTATCTTCCGCCTGATGGAAGAGGCTATAGGAGAGCATTACCAGGGCGTGATGGGTTTTTGATCATGTTGGCTACATTTCCGTGGCCGTGAGCTGTGTAAATAGAGCCCATGGATGGAATGTTGGCTTCTGTGATGGCCTGGGATGTGCACACCAACTTCTGTAGTTTATGGTCCTGGGCTGAGCAGTTGTCGTACCAGGCCATTATGCACTGGGACAGTGTACTTTCACTGGTCCGTCTGCAGATGTTGGTGAGGGTCCTTATGGACAGGCCGAATCTCCTGAGCTGCCTGATTAAGGAGGGGCGATGTTGTGTCTTCCTGACTGTCACATTCACGTCAGGACAGGTTGTTGGTTATCAGCACCCCGAAAAGCTTGATGTTCTTCATCCTCTCAACCTGATTTCCGATGATGTAGATGGGGACGTGTTCTCCTCTCTTCTTTGTGAATTCAACGATCAGATCTTTAGTTTTGCCGACATTGAGAGAGAGGCTGCTATGGCAACATGCAAAGGTTTTTGAATCGAGTGTGGCTTGGCGACGGAACAAAATGCAAAACGGCTGCACTGAGATTTGAACCAGCGTAATCGCTCGCTGAACAAGGCCAGTACTCTAACCCATGAGCTACAACAACAGACAGGAGGCTGGAAGAACACAGCAAACCAGGCACCATCTGGACAAAAGGAGCAGTCAATGTTTCAGGTATAACCCTTATTCAGTCCTGCTCCATCATCATGATAACATATACAAATGTACAGAATATATACACATAGGTCAGTCAACATTTGGATTAATATTTGGATCACAGACCTTTATAAAGTGGAAGAGGGTAATTCTATAAGTAGACGCGCACACTTATGCTGCTCCTTCCCTGCAGATACTGCCCAACCTGCTGTGTTCTTCCAACCTCCTGTCTGTCCACCTTGGATTCCGGCATCTGCAGCTTTTTTGTCTCTAAGACATGAGCCAAGTCTGCTATATATATACCTCAGACGGTGGCTCAAGGGTTAGCACTACTGCCTCACAGTGCCAGTGGCCCAGATTCGATCCCACCCTGGGGCAACTGTCTGTGTAGAGTTTGCATATTCTGTGTCTGTGTGAGTTTCCTCCTAGAGTACAAAGATGTGCAGGTTCGGGTGGATTTGCCATGCTAGATCATCCATAGTGCCCAGGGATATGCAGGGTAGGGTGGGTTGGCCATGCTAAATTCCCCATAGTGCCCAGGGATGTGCAGGTTAGGGTGGATTGGCTGTGCCAAATTACCCATAGTGCCCAGGGATGCGCAGGTTAGGGTGGATTGGCCATGCCAAATTACCCATAGTGTCCAAGGATGTGCAGGTTAGGGTGGATTGGCTATGCTAAATTACCCATAGTGCCCAGGGATGTGCAGGTTAGGGTGGATTGGCTGTGCTAAACTACCCATAGTGCCCAGGGATGTGCAGGTTAGGGTGGATTGGCTGTGCTAAAGTACCCATAGCGCCAGGGATGTGCAGGTTAGGGTGGATTGGCCATGCTAAATTACCCATAGTGCCCAGGGATGTGCAGGTTAGGGTGGATTGGCTGTGCTAAATTACCCATAGTGCCCAGGGATGTGCAGGTTAGGGTGGATTGGCCGTGCTAAATTACCCATAGTGCCCAGGGTTGTGCAGGTTATGTTGGATTGGCCATGCTAAATTACCCATAGTGCCCAGGGATGTGCAGGTTAGGGTGGATTGGCTGTGCTAAATTACCCATAGTGCCCAGGGATGTGCAGGTTAGGGTGGATTGGCCATGCTAAATTACCCATAGTGCCCAGGGATGTGCAGGTTAGGGTGGATTGGCTGTGCTAAATTACCCATAGTGCCAGGGATGTGCAGGTGAGGGTGGATTGGCCATGTTAAATCACCCATAGTGCCCAGGGATGTGCAGGTTAGGGTGGATTGGCTGTGCTAAATTACCCATAGTGCCAGGGATGTGCAGGTTAGGGTGGATTGGCCATGCTAAATTACCCATAGTGCCCAGGGATGTGCAGGTTAGGGTGGATTGGCTGTGCTAAATTACACATAGTGCCCAGGGATGTGCTAAATTATCCATAGTGCTCAGGGATGTACAAGTTAGGGTGGATTGGCTGTGCTAAATTACCCATAGTGCCCAGGGATGTGCAGGTGACGGGGAATGGCCATGCTAAATTACCCATAGTGCCAGGGATGTGCAAGTTAGGGTCGATTGGCCGTGCTAAATTACCCATAGTGCCCAGGGATTTGCAGGTTAGGGTGGATAGGCCATGCTAAATTACCCATAGTGCCCTGGGATGCGCAGTTGAGGGGGGATTGGCCATGCTAAATTACCCATAGTGCCAGGGATGTGCAGGTTAGGGTGGATTGACTGTGTTAACTTACCCATAGTGCCCAGGGATGTGCAGGTTAGGGTGGATTGGCCATGCTAAATTACCCATAGTGCCCTGGGATGCGCAGTTGAGGGGGGATTGGCCATGCTAAATTACCCATAGTGCCAGGGATGTGCAGGTTAGGGTGGATTGACTGTGTTAACTTACCCATAGTGCCCAGGGTTGTGCAGGTTAGGGTGGATTGGCCATGCTAAATTACCCATAGTGCCCAGGGATGTGCAGGTTAGGGTGGATTGGCTGTGCTAAATTACCCATAGTGCCCAGGGATGTGCAGGTTAGGGTGGATTGGCCGTGGGAAATGCAGGGTTAGGGGTTGGGTCTGGGTGAGATTCCCTGAGAATTTTGGTATGGGCTGAATGACATACTCCCACCTGGTAGGGATTCTATCACTTTATACACATCTCCAACATCAACCGCTTTGGCCCATCTCCACGAGCGGTAAAATTGAATAATTCCACTTAATTCTCCCTTCCTACTCTTAGCAATAAATGGGGTCAATCAGTAGCAAGTTGGGGGAAATGACGAGAATGTTTGGAGAAGGATGGAACATTTGGTAGAACTGCACAGGCACAGACCATTCAGGCTATCTGCTCCCTGCTAGTGTTAATGCTCCAGATAATTATTCGTCTGATCCCCTCCTAATCTTATCTTCACATGTTTATCCAGTTTCAACCTCTCCCCCACCGCTGCCCTTTAACATATCGATTCAATTCACCTCGGCCAATTCCCATCTGAGCTGGTCCTACATTCTCCCTGCCCTCCAGGGAAATACACTGCTTCTTCGCTGTAACTCCTCAAACAGTAACACAATTAAATGCAAACAGGGCTGTGAAGACAGAGTTCAGTCACAGGGCTGAATGGCCTCATCCAATATTGGATCAGGCATGCGTTGTCAGCTGATTACCCCTCAGACTTTACAACTACACACGCACGGGACAAATAATCCTGAATGAAACTTGCATGTGCGTGCACATGCGTGTCTCTGTATGTGCGTGCACGTAGACGTGTGTGTCTGCATGTGTGTGTGATTGCCTACGTATGTGTGTATGTGCCTGTCTTTGCGTGTGAGTGTGTGTCTGAGTATGTGTGTGTGTGTGAGAGACAGTGAGTGTGTGTGTATGTCTGTATGTGTGCGTTAGAGTGTGTGTGCGTGTGCATGTGTGTCTGGGTTCATGTGTGAGACAGTGTGTGTGTGTGTGTTTCTGTACGCGTGTGTGTCTGTGTGTGTGTGTGTGTGTGTGTCTGTGTGTGTGTGTGTGTGTGTGTGCATCGACTTATAAAATTGCCATCCTCCACTTTATAAAGGCCTGTGATGCAAATATTAATTTATACTTATGTTGACTGGCCCGATGTGTATATATTCTGTCTGTTTGTATATATTACTGCGATAATGGATGCTTTGCAATGGCAAAGGCAGTGAGTATAGCAGTAACAGGGGTGTGCCTACAAACAGCAATGTTCAGATAGAGTGACCCCAGGCTCCAAGATTTTCAGGGAGAGGTCAAATGAAAGAATTTGATTATGTTTCGCACCTCATCGGAGAGAACCAATAGCCTTGAGGAAGAATCGATGTTTGCTCACTCTCTCAATCCTTATTTCCTCGCTGCTGAAAACCCACCTGAAGTCATCGTCACCACGCACGGAGAGTTCCTGCAGAGGATTTCACAAGCAAACTCATTGTCCCCAGCAAAAGGGAATTCAACCAGCTACAACATTTAGAATAAGAGGAAAAATATCACGCTACAGGAACACCGCTAACCAGTGGTGGTACTCGAAACCACATGGAAAATACCTGTATGACCAGATTTCTGTGAGTGCGATGGAACTGAATAAAATCATTCCAAAGAAGTTTGCGTTCAAGGCTCTTTCAGTGCAGTGTTGGCTTCCTTACCTTTCACACAGGGGGCATGGTATCAAATCCCACACTCTCCAAATGTACACAATAACATCTCAGACAAATCTGTTGAAAAATGTTGAGTGTTCCAGTGTATTGTTCCACAAACTCAGGTGAAGCAGGTATTCAGCATAGCTGAGAGTTAGCCAATGCATCGCAATTTAGCATCAAAGACAAACAATGCAAGAATATGTTCCCAGTGGAAATGTAACACATTAACATGAAGACCAATCTGTTCAAGTCTTACAATGGCCAGACCTCTGGAGAAGGCTTCAGAAATTTCCAAAATGACTCCGTTCAAAAATCAGGCATTTGTTCCTGGACAGCTGCACTTATCAAAACAGTGGGATACAGGTATGGATGTTATCAGTACCGAAGGTCAGTGCTGAGGGAGCGCTGCACTGTCGGAGGGTCAGTGCTGAGGGAGCGGGCACTGTCAGAAGGTCAGTGCTGAGGGAGTGGCACTGTTGGAGGGAGAGGGCTGAGGGAGTGGGCACTGTCGGAGGGTCAGCGCTGAGGGAGTGGGCACTGTCAGAGGGTCAGTGCTGAGGGAGTGCTGCACTGTCGGAGGGTCAGTGCTGAGGGAGTGGGCTCTGTTGGAGGGAGAGTGCTGAGGGAGTGGGCACTGTCGGAGGGTCAGTGTTGAGGGAGTGCTGCACTGTCGGAGGGTCAGTGCAGAGGGAGTGGGCACTGTTGGAGGGTCAGTGCTGAGGGAGTGGGCACTGTCGGAGGATCAGTGCTGAGAGAGCGCTGCACTGTCGGAGGGTCAGTGCTGAGGGAGTGCCGCACTGTTGGAGGGTCAGTGCTGAGGGAGTGCCGCACTGTTGGAGGATCAGGGCTGAGGGAGCGCTGCACTGTCGGAGGGTCAGTGCTGAGGGAGCGGGCACTGTCGGAGGGTCAGTGCTGAGGGAGTGGGCACTGTTGGAGGGTCAGTGCTGAGGGAGCGCTGCGCTGTCGGAGGGTCAGTGCTGAGGGAGTGCTGCACTGTCGGAGGGTCAGTGCTGAGGGAGTGGGCACTGTTGGAGGGAGAGGGCTGAGGGAGTGGGCACTGTCGGAGGGTCAGCGCTGAGGCAGTGCCACACTGTCGGAGGGTCAGTACTGAGGGAGCGCCGCACTGTCGGAGGGTCAGTGCTGAGTGAGTGGGCACTGTTGGAGGGTCAGTGCTGAGGGAGCGCCGCACTGTCGGAGGGTCAGTGCTGAGGGAGCGGGCACTGTCGGAGGGTCAGTGCTGAGGGAGCGCCGCACTGTCGAAGGGTCAGTGCTGAGGGAGCGCCGCACTGTCGGAGGGTCAGTGCTGAGGGAGCGCCGCACTGTCGGAGGGTCAGTGCTGAGGGAGTGCCACACTGTCAGAGGGTCAGTACTGTGGGAGCGCCGCACTGTCGGAGGGTCAGTGCTGAGGGAGTGCTGCACTGTTGGAGGGTGAGTGCTGAGAGAGTGCCACACTGTTGCAGGATCAGTGCTGAGGGAGTGCCGCACTGTTGCAGGATCAGTGCTGAGGGAGTGCCACACTGTTGCAGGATCAGTGCTGAGGGAGTGCCGCACTGTTGCAGGATCAGTGCTGAGGGAGTGCCGCACTGTCGGAGGGTCAGTGCTGAGGGAGCGCTGCACTGTCGGAGGGTCAGTGCTGAGGGAGTGCCGCACTGTTGGAGGATCAGGGCTGAGGGAGCGCTGCCCTGTCGGAGGGTCAGTGCTGAGGGAGCGGGCACTGTCGGAGGGTCAGTGCTGAGGGAGTGGGCACTGTTGGAAGGTCAGTGCTGAGGGAGCGCCGCACTGTTGGAGGGTCAGTGCTGAGGGAGCGCCGCACTGTCGGAGGGTCAGTGCTGAGGGAGCGCCGCACTGTCGGAGGGTCAGGGCTGAGGGAGCGGGCACTGTCGGAGGGTCAGTGCTGAGGGAGTGCCGCACTGTCGGAGGGTCAGTGCTGAGGGAGTGCCGCACTGTTGGAGGGTCAGTGCTGAGGGAGTGGGCACTGTCGGAGGGTCAGTGCTGAGGCAGCGCCACACTGTCGGAGGGTCAGTACTGAGGGAGCGCCGCACTGTCGGAGGGTCAGTGCTGAGGGAGTGCCGGACTGTCGGAGGGTCAGTGCTGAGGGAGCGCCGCACTGTCGGAGGGTCAGTGCTGAGGGAGCGGGCACTGTCGGAGGGTCAGTGCTGAGGGAGTGGGCACTGTTGGAGGGTCAGTGCTGAGGGAGCGCCGCACTGTTGGAGGGTCAGTGCTGAGGGAGCGCCGCACTGTCGGAGGGTCAGTGCTGAGGGAGCGCCGCACTGTCGGAGGGTCAGGGCTGAGGGAGCGGGCACTGTCGGAGAGTCAGTGCTGAGGGAGTGCCGCACTGTCGGAGGGTCAGTGCTGAGGGAGCGCCGCACTGTCGAAGGGTCAGTGCTGAGGGAGCGCCGCACTGTCGGAGGGTCAGTGCTGAGGGAGTGCCGCACTGTTGGAGGGTCAGTGCTGAGGGAGTGGGCACTGTCGGAGGGTCAGTGCTGAGGGAGTGCCGGACTGTCGGAGGGTCAGTGCTGAGGGAGCGCCGCACTGTCGGAGGGTCAGTGCTGAGGGAGCGGGCACTGTCGGAGGGTCAGTGCTGAGGGAGCGCTGCACTGTCGGAGGGTCAGTACTGAGGGAGCTGGCACTGTTGGAGGGTCAGTGCTGAGGGAGCGCCACACTGTCAGAGGGTCAGTGCTGAGGGAGTGGGCACTGTTGGAGGGTCAGCGCTGAGGGAGTGGGCACTGTCGGAGGGTCAGTGCTGAGGGAGCGCCGCACTGTCGGAGGGTCAGTGCTGAGGGAGTGGGCACTGTGGGAGGGTCAGTGCTGAGGGAGTGCCGCATTGTCGGATGGTCAGTGCTGAGGCAGTGCCACACTGTCGGAGGGTCAGTACTGAGGGAGCGCCGCACTGTCGGAGGGTCAGGGCTGAGGGAGCGGGCACTGTTGGAGGGTCAGTGCTGAGGGAGTGCCGCACTGTCGGAGGGTCAGTGCTGAGGGAGCGCCGCACTGTCGAAGGGTCAGTGCTGAGGGAGCGCCGCACTGTCGGAGGGTCAGTACTGAGGGAGCGCCGCACTGTCGGAGGGTCAGTGCTGAGGGAGTGCTGCACTGTTGGAGGGTGAATGCTGAGAGAGTGCCGCACTGTCAGAGGGTCAGTGCTGAGGGAGCGCTGCACTGTCGGAGGGTCAGTGCTGAGGGAGCGGGCACTGTCGGAGGGTCAGTGCTGAGGGAGTGCTGGACTGTCGGAGGGTCAGTGCTGAGGGAGCGCCGCACTGTCGAAGGGTCAGTGCTGAGGGAGTGACACACTGTCGGAGGGTCAGCACTGAGGGAGCGCCGCACTGTTGGAGGGTCAGTGCTGAGGGTGTGCCACACTGTCAGAGGGTCAGTGCTGAGGGAGTGGGCACTGTTGGAGGGTCAGTGCTGAGGGAGTGGGCACTGTCGGAGGGTCAGTGCTGAGGGAGTGGGCACTGTCAGAGGGTCAGTGCTGAGGGAGCGCTGCACTGTCGGAGGGTCAGTGCTGAGGGAGCGGGCACTGTCGGAGGGTCAGTGCTGAGGGAGTGCTGGACTGTCGGAGGGTCAGTGCTGAGGGAGTGCCGCACTGTCGGAGGGTCAGTGCTGAGGGAGTGACACACTGTCGGAGGGTCAGCACTGAGGGAGCGCCGCACTGTTGGAGGGTCAGTGCTGAGGGTGTGCCACACTGTCAGAGGGTCAGTGCTGAGGGAGTGGGCACTGTTGGAGGGTCAGTGCTGAGGGAGTGGGCACTGTCGGAGGGTCAGTGCTGAGGGAGCGCTGCACTGTTGGAGGGTCAGTGCTGAGGGAGTGGGCACTGTGGGAGGGTCAGTGCTGAGGGAGTGGGCACTGTGGGAGGGTCAGTGCTGAGGGAGCGCCGCACTGTCGGAGGGTCAGTGCTGAGGGAGTGGTCACTGTGGGAGGGTCAGTGCTGAGGGAGTGGGCACTGTGGGAGGGTCAGTACTGAGGGAGCGCCGCACTGTCGGATGGTCAGTGCTGAGGGAGCGCCGCACTGTCGGAGGGTCAGCGCTCAGGGAGTGGGCACTGTCCGAGGGTCACTCCACATCCAACAATTCCTTGCTCTCTCAATACTGAAAGCAACGTTTTAACGTTTGTCTGACTGTCAGAAGAAAAGCTCAAACTCAATTAACTGCTGTTTGTCAATGTAAGTGTTTAATTCAATGCCACAAGAGAACATCTCGAATCTGATAACATTACAGATAGAACCTGTGTGCGGCAGGTCACCCCCACAAAATGATTGTAAATCAGTTCGAAAAATTACAATTGAACAAGAGTTTCATCATCAGAGCCACTGATGGTGACCATCGATTATTTTCCTCAAACCTTTTCGAGGCGTCTCAGTGAATAGGCCAATCCCTCGGGAACATTCGCAAAGTGTATATCGCAAGGATAGTCTCTCCATCGGACGGTTTGTAGTTTTCCAGACCTGTCCCAAACAAGGTGGTGAGGAGAGTATGAACTCAGATTTGGGCCATCATGTTGGGGCTGTACAGGACATTGGTTAGGGCCACTTTTGGAATACTGTATTCAGTCCCCGTCTCCCTGCTACAGGAAGGATGGTGTGAAACTTGAAAGGGTTCAGAAAGGATTTACAGGCATGTTGCCAGGGTCGGAGGGTTTGAGCTACAGGGAGGGGCTGGATAGGCTGGGGCTACTCTCCCTGGAGCGTCGGGAGGTGAGGGGTGACCTTATAGAGGTTTATAAAATCATGAGGGGCATGGATAGGGTGAATAGACAAGGTCTTTCCCCCCCAGGGTGGGGGAGTCCAAAACTAGAGGGGCATAGGTTTAAGGTGAGAGGGGAAAAATTTAAAAGGGACCTGAGGGGTAACTTTTTCACACAGAGGGTGGTGCGTGTATGGAATGAGCTGCCAGAGGAAGTGGTGGGGGCTGGTACAGTTACAGCATTTAAAAGGCATCTGGATGAGGACATGGATAGGAAGGGTTTAGAGGGATATGGGCCAAATATTGGAAAATAGGATTAGTTCAGTTTGAGAGATCTGGTTGGCATGGATGAGGTGGGCTGAAGGGACTTTATATGATTCTGTGACTCAGTTGGAAAATCAAAATGTAGCTGTGGTTTCAGCGAGAGACTGCACTGGGACTGAAAGAATAATTGGCAAGACTTTAGATTCATCTCCTCCAGTCTCCCCGAAACCCCAACACCCACCTTCTCTCTCTCTGACCTGTCAGCCTTTCGTTTGGGGTTTCTGCAGCTTTATGTTGGCTTGGAAGGGTGCCCTCAAGCCACCCTCCTGTGTGTGTGTGTGTGGGCCTGTGTGTGTGTGTGGGCCTGTGTGTTTGTGGGCCTGTGTGTGTGTGGGCCTGTGTATGTGTGTGGGCCTGTGTATGTGTGAGTGTGTGTGTGTGTGTGTGTGTGAGTGTGTGAGTGTGTGTGTGTGTGTATGTGTGTGTGTGTGTGTGTGTGTGGGCCTGTGTGTGTGTGTGTGTGTGTGTGGGCGTGTGTGTTTGTGAGCCTGTATGTGTGTGTGGGGGCCTGTGTGTGTGTGTGTGGGCCTGTATGTGTGTGTGGGCCTGTATGTGTGTGTGGGCCTGTGTGTGTGTGTGTGTGTGTGTGTGTGTGTGTGTGTGTGTGTGTGTGTGTGTGTGTGTGTGTGTGTGCGTGCGTGCGTGTGTGTGTGTGTGTGTGTGTGTGTGTGTGTGGGCCTGTGTGTTTGTGAGACTAGCTTCGTGTTTATCACTGCCTCAGATTTCAAAGAAATCCCTTCAGAAGTGCAGTGTGGTCTCATCTGTCCCAGTCAGATCACTCTGTACTTACTTATCAGCCAGTGATTGGGCATAGATGAGGGTTCGGGTGCAGGTATCTCTGCTTGAAATTTCTCAAGCTCCAACCTTCCAGCAGAGTCCCTACCACATGCCTATTAGTCAGATTAAGGTCACAGCCTTCTTCCCTTGGTTAATATTCACATTTAATTCACATTTAATAAATGCTACACTTGTCCCCACACCTCCTCCCTCACCCCCATCCCAGGCCCCAAGATGACATTCCACATTAAGCAGAGGTTCACCTGCACATCTGCCAATGTGGTATACTGCATCCACTGTACCCGGTGCGGCTTTCTCTACATTGGGGAAACCAAGCGGAGGCTTGGGGACCGCTTTGCAGAACACCTCCGCTCAGTTCGCAACAAACAACTGCACCTCCCAGTCGCAAACCATTTCCACTCCCCCTCCCATTCTCTTGATGACATGTCCATCATGGGCCTCCTGCACTGCCACAATGATGCCACCCGAAGGTTGCAGGAACAGCAACTCATATTCCGCCTGGGAACCCTGCAGCCATATGGTATCAATGTGGACTTCACCAGTTTCAAAATCTCCCCTTCCCCCACTGCATCCCTAAACCAGCCCAGTTCATCCCCTCCCCCCACTGCACCACACAACCAGCCCAGCTCTTCCCCCCAACCCACTGCATCCCAAAACCAGTCCAACCTGTCTCTGCCTCCCTAACCGGTTCTTCCTCTCACCCATCCCTTCCTCCCACCCCAAGCCGCACCCCCAGCTACCTACTAACCTCATCCCACCTCCTTGACCTGTCCGTCTTCCCTGGACTGACCTATCCCCTCCCTACCTCCCCACCTACACCCTCTCCACCTATCTTCTTTACTCTCCATCTTCGGTCCGCCTCCCCCTCTCTCCCTATTTATTCCAGTTCCCTCCCCCCATCCCCCTCTCTGATGAAGGGTCTAGGCCCGAAACGTCAGCTTTTGTGCTCCTGAGATGCTGCTTGGCCTGCTGTGTTCATCCAGCCTCACATTTTATTATCTTTAATTCGCCCTGACCTGCTACTTGTTGCCTGGGGGCATTCACAGCTTAAGTCACACACGCGATTGCTCGATACCCTCACAGAATCTCTCGAGCCCCCTTGCAATACTCTCCACATATTGCATGATCCCAAAATCCTCTCAGAAACATGGACAAAAGAAGCAGAGCTAGACCATTCAGCCGATGGTGTGTTATCTACCAGTCAATGTTGTCGTGGCTGGTCTTCTGTCACACTGCTGTATGCCAGTTCTCTCCCCTCTAACCCTTACGTTGGTTAGATTCATGTCATTTTATCTCTTGAATCTATTCAGCAACTCGACTTCCGCAGACTTCGCTGATGCATAATACCTCAGGTCGACCAGCCTCACCTCATTCCAAAGTTTCCTATATGATATCCTTGTCCCGGGCTCCCCCACTCTTCCACCAAGGGACACATCCCACCTCCAGCCCTGTCAGAATTCAGATCTCCTCTCATTGTTCTAGCACTCCAATCTATGTGGGTTCACTCGACTCGATCCTTCCTCCTTTAATTAACTAGTCACCTTAAGAATCAGGGCTGGTGACCATTCACTGCACTCCTTCCACAGCATATATACCCTTCCTGAGGTGAGGAGACCAAAACCGTGTGCAATATTCCCCGTTTGGTCTCGTCAAGGCCTTGTGGGACTCAGTCCTGTTCTCGTACCCCCGTCCTATGAAGGCCAATAGATAGCATACCATCCTAACTGCACTCCGCACTTACTGCTTTCCTTGAATGGCCGTTGTACAGGGGTACCCAGGTCCCTTCGTGCCCTCTTGGTGCCAGCCCTTACATCATCCACCACTCAGTCATCCTTTGTTTTCTCATATCCCTCATGCTCCTTCTCTCCATGTCTTACCGATCACTCCCCATTCTCCCCAAACCTCTGACTTAAACCAATCAGATTTGTAGAAGGGCAGTTTCCACGAGCGAACACAGTATGGTAATTCCAATCTCGATCAGTGCATAGCACTGGAGAAGGATTTAATGAACTAAATCTCTGGCACCAAAACCTCCTTTATCTTTGCCATTGCTTAGGTCTTTCAAGTAATTTAAGGAGCAGGATAATAGGAACTGCAGATGCTGGAGAATCTGAGATAACAAGGTGTGGGGCTGGATGAACACAGCAGGCCAAGCAGCATCTTAGGAGCAGGAAGGCTGACATTTCGGGCCTAGACCCTTCTTCAGAAAAGTTTTTTTCGAGGCCCGGAGCGTCAGCTTCTGTGCTCCTAAGATGCTGCTTGGCCTGCTGTGTTCATCCAGCTCTACACGTAGTTATCTAAGGAGCAGGATAGTAGGGAATAACCAGAAGGCACACAAGGGAACAAGGACATTTATCGTATGCATGCACTGAAGTATCTCCAGAAAATAAACTTCACACTGAAGACAGTATCATTTACAAATGTGTACTCACGGTTAATGGGCACGTGCTGTCCAGTAACAAAGAACCACTCAGTCTGGAAAAGGTCAGCGGTAACACCGCTTATCATTGTGACAACGGAGCCTTGAGGGGTCTCAACAGATTGAAAACTGGGCAAAAGAGATGACACGCACAGATCAATTACAATCCTCCATTGGTGAGGGGATAATGAACTTCACTAAGGTACACAGTTGGCCTGGACTTGGATCAGCTCACACTCAATCCCAGGCTAATGGCTCAAGAACACAACTCCCAACCTCACATTCCCCCATCCAGCACTAACACTCAGCTGGCTCTGCACTGAGGGAGCGCCACACTGTAGGAGGGCCAGTGCTGAGGGAGTGGGCACTGTCGGAGGGTCAGAGCTGAGGGAGTGCCGCACTGTCGGAGGGTCAGTGCTGAGGGAACGCCGCACTGTCGGCGGGTCAGTGCTGAGGGAGCGCCGCACTGTCGGCGGGTCAGTGCTGAGGGAGCCTCGCACTGCAGGAGGGTCAGAGCTGAGGGAGAGCCGCACTGTCAGAGGGTCAGTGCTGAGGGAGGGTCAGTACTGAGGGAGCGGGCACTGTCGGAGGGTCAGGGCTGAGGGAGACCCGCACTGTCGGAGGGTCAGGGCTGAGGGAGCGCCGCTCTGTAAGAAGCTGTGTAGTGTGGAAAATCCCCAGTTATTAGTCCAGAGATGGTGGTAACATCTGTCACTGTGACTGATGTATGAATGCTGAATCCCAAAACCATTTCCAATCCTGCCACAACAGAACGTGGGATCTAATGGCAGGCAAAGTAGAGAATTAAACACCAGTAGTATGGTCAACCATTATGATTATTGTAAAAACCCTTTAAGGTAACCCTTTATTGTAATCCCCTTTAAGGAGGTAAATTTGACATCCCTT
>NC_081394.1:1879307-1896807 GCF_030684315.1 Stegostoma tigrinum | reverse complement strand
AGAAAGCCAAGGCTAGATCCAACAGGGAGCAATGACCTGGATAGCGAGGCCAGTAGTGCTGAGGTCTCCAATTGTTCCATCACTGTGAACGTTAGACAGGATCCGTGTCACCACGCTCCGCAAGGCTGACATCATTTTCTCCGTTCGACAGTCACAGTTTTCAAAGCTCATACACCTCAAGGCCAGGGCAGCAGTGGACAGGGTATCTAGGGGGGCAACCAAGCTTCACGTTGGTTTATGTTAAAGTCATCTCATAAAGCAAACCTGCTTCATGCACACTCAGAGCACCGTGCACAGTTCCAGTCTCCGTATCCCTCAGTTAGACCCACACTCGGAGCACCGTGCACAGTTCCAGTCTCTGTATCACTCAGTTAGACCCACACTTGGAGCACCGTGCACAGTTCCAGTCTCCGTATCACTCAGTTAGTCCCACACTCAGAGCGCCGTGCACAGTTCCAGTCTCCGTATCCCTCAGTTAGACACACGCTCGGAGCGCCGTGCACAGTTCCAGTCTCCATATCCCTCAGTTAGACTCACACTCAGAGCGCCGTGCACAGTTCCAGTCTCCGTATCCCTCAGTTAGACTCATACTCAGAGCGCCGTGCGCAGTTCCAGACTCCGTATCCCTCAGTTAGACCCACACTCAGAGCACCGTGCACAGTTCCAGTCTCCGTATCCCTCAGTTAGACCCACAATCAGAGCGCCGTGCACAGTTCCAGTCTCCGTATCCCTCAGTTAGACCCACGCTCGGAGCACCGTGCACAGTTCCAGTCTCCGTATCCCTCAGTTAGACCCACACTCGGAGACCGTGCACAGTTCCAGTCTCCGTATCCCTCAGTTAGACCCACGCTCGGAGGACCATGCACAGTTCCAGTCTCCGTATCCCTCAGTTAGACCCACGCTCGGAGCACCGTGCACAGTTCCAGTCTCCGTATCCCTCAGTTAGACCCACGCTCGGAGCACCGTGCACTGTTCCAGTCTCCGTATCCCTCAGTTAGACCCACGCTCGGAGCACCGTGCACTGTTCCAGTCTCCGTATCCCTCAGTTAGACCCACGCTCGGAGCACCGTACACAGTTCCAGTCTCCGTATCCCTCACTTAGACCCACGCTCGGAGCACCGTGCACAGTTCCAGTCTCTGTATCCCTCAGTTGGTCCCACACTCGGAGCGCCGTGCACAGTTCCAGTCTCCGTATCCCTCAGTTAGTCCCACACTCGGAGCACCGTGCACAGTTCCAGTCTCCGTATCCTTCAGTTAGACACACGCTCGGAGCACCGTTCACAGTTCCAGTCTCCGTATCCCTCAGTTAGTCCCACACTCGGAGCACCGTGCACAGTTCCAGTCTCCGTATCCCTCAGTTAGACCCACACTCGGAGCACTGTGCACAGTTCCAGTCTCCGTATCCCTCAGTTAGACCCACGCTCGGAGCACTGTGCACAGTTCCAGTCTCCGTATCCCTCAGTTAGACCCATGCTCGGAACACCCTGCACAGTTCCAGTCTCCGTATCCCTCAGTTAGACCCACGCTCGGAGGACCATGCACAGTTCCAGTCTCCGTATCCCTCAGTTAGACCCACGCTCGGAGCACCGTGCACAGTTCCAGTCTCCGTATCCCTCAGTTAGACCCACGCTCGGAGCACCGTGCACTGTTCCAGTCTCCGTATCCCTCAGTTAGACCCACGCTCGGAGCACCGTGCACTGTTCCAGTCTCCGTATCCCTCAGTTAGACCCACGCTCGGAGCACCGTACACAGTTCCAGTCTCCGTATCCCTCACTTAGACCCACGCTCGGAGCACCGTGCACAGTTCCAGTCTCTGTATCCCTCAGTTGGTCCCACACTCGGAGCGCCGTGCACAGTTCCAGTCTCCGTATCCCTCAGTTAGTCCCACACTCGGAGCACCGTGCACAGTTCCAGTCTCCGTATCCTTCAGTTAGACACACGCTCGGAGCACCGTTCACAGTTCCAGTCTCCGTATCCCTCAGTTAGTCCCACACTCGGAGCACCGTGCACAGTTCCAGTCTCCGTATCCCTCAGTTAGACCCACACTCGGAGCACTGTGCACAGTTCCAGTCTCCGTATCCCTCAGTTAGACCCACGCTCGGAGCACTGTGCACAGTTCCAGTCTCCGTATCCCTCAGTTAGACCCATGCTCGGAACACCCTGCACAGTTCCAGTCTCCGTATCCCTCAGTTAGACCCACGCTCGGAGCACCGTGCACAGTTCCAGTCTCCGTATCCCTCAGTTAGACCCACGCTCGGAGCACCGTGCACAGTTCCAGTATCCGTATCCTTCAGTTAGACACACGCTCGGAGCACCGTGCACATTTCCACTCCCCGTACCCCTCAGTTAGATACGCACTTGGAGCACCGTGCTCAGTTTTGATCTGTGTGTTCCTAGTTTCGACCACATTTGGAACAGTGTGTATTTCTGGCCTCCGTATCCCTTTTTCAGACTGCCCAGATCATGAGGACTCCAGGTGTTTCTGTTTTACACCGTTCCTCCCCCTTCTCCCCATCACTGTCTACTTCTCCTCCCTCCTTCGCCCATTAGCTTACCATAGAATGTCGGTTCAGAAGTAGGCCATTCAGCCCATTGAGCCTACTCCACCTTTCAATGAGATTGTGGCTGATATCATAATCCTCAGCTCCGCGTTGCCACCTTTCCCCCATAATCCTTGGCTACCCTTTTGATTACCAATCTGCTTACCTCAGCTGTGACATTTATAAGGCTGGGAGTCAGCTAGCTCAGTTGGTTGGAGATTGGCGAGCGATGCCAATAGCAACGGTTCAACTTCATCACTGGAAGAGGGTGTTATGATGGTCCAACCTTCTCAACCCCATCTGAGGTGTGGAGACCCTCAGGTTAGATGAGGGGGTATTGGAGATAACACCCTGTAGAGCTGGATGCTCACAGCAGGCCAAGCAGCATCAGAGGAGCAGGAAAGCTGCTTGGCCTGCTGCGTTCATCCAGCTCTACACCTTGTTATCTCAGATTCTCCAGCATCTGCAGTTCCTACTATCCCTGAAACAATGAGGGAATGTTGCTGCGGGAATTTTAAATGGCTGGAGTAGTTCAGTTTCTTGTCAATGGTAACTCCCAGGATGTTGATAGAGAGGGATAGTAACATCACTGAATATCAAGGGCAGTGGTCACACACTTTTGCAGCTGTAAACCCCAGGATATTTACAGTGGGGGGATCCAGTGATGGTAACACCATTAAATGCCAAGGGGCAGTGGTTAGATTGTCTGTTATTGGTCATGGTCATAGCCTGGCATTTGCCACTTGTCAGCCCAAGCCTGGAAATTGTCTAGATCTTGTAGCATGTGAACACGGACTGCTTCAGTACCTGAGGAGTCACAAATGGTGCTGAACATTGTGTAATCATCGGCGAACATCCCCACTTCTGATTTTATGCTGGAGGGAAGTTCATTGATGAAGCAGCTGAAGACGGTTGGGCCTAGAATTGAAAATTCTTCTTCAACTCACCAGTAGAGTAGGTGAATTCCTCCTGGATGGAATGCTGAGCAGCCGAGCAGAAAACCATCTCAATGGTTTGGCAAGGCAAACACGATGAGGTTTTGCAAAGAGCTAGGACTGCCAAGCTGATCTGGTCGTAATCTGTGAGACTGCGTCTGTCAACTGATGAGAAAACGCAGTTCATTGTGGTACCAAAGATAACAACAACACAGTCAGCCCGTAAGATAGAAGAGCGGAATTAGGCCATTCGGCCCACCAAATTTGTTCTACCATTCGGTTGTGGCTGATTTGTTTCTAAACCCCATCTCCTGCCTTCTCTCTGCAATCCTTGATCCCCACCAATCAAGAACCTATCTGCGTCTTAAGAGAGAATGGTTTGTGTATGGAATGAGCTTCCAGAGGAAGTGATGGGCGTGGGTACAGTTACAATATTTAAAAGACATTTGGATAAGGACATGAGTAGGAAATGTTGGGAGGAATATGGGCCAGGAGCAGGCAGGTGGGGCCATCTTAGTTTGGGATTAGGGTCAGTATGAACTAGTTGGACGAAGGGTCGGTTTCCATGCTGTATGACTGTATTACCCAATGACTCAAATTTTCAGCGCAAGGAAGAAATTATGTATGGGAGGGAGCTCAATGGCTTGGTCTCCAATTCCAACACCATCAATTGGCTCGCACTTCGATGCTTTAACGTAGGATTGATGCATGGAGTGATTATCAAACAAAACAACCTAAAATGACCTCCTTTTGACAGGAGACCAACAGCTCAAGAGAGGACACTAAGAGGTTATTTGAACTCAGGACCAGAACTGGACACAGTGCTCCAGAAGATGCCTCACTAACATTCTGTGCAACCTCAGCATGACGTCCTAATTCCTGTACAGCTAGGCAGCTGAAGGCCCACCCGCCAATGGTGGAGTGATGGGAATTGGGTGATGTTCAAGAAGCTGGGATTGGAGGGGCGCAGAGATCTCAGGGGGCAATTAAGTGCAACTAAGAAGGCCTAAAGCCTGAGCTAGCTGAAGGGAATTGGAAACCAGGCAAGGTGACAGATCAATGGGGACAGTGGGAGACATTTAAGAGGATATTTCGGAATATTCAGAATAATTATATTCCCACCATAAGGAAAAATTCCAAAGGGAGAAAGCACCACCTTTGTTAACAAAGAAAGTTAACACAAGTATCAAACCCGAAGGAAAATGTATAGGATTGTACAAAGATGAGGGAGTTTCAGATGATAGGTCAGAATATAAAGAACAGCAGAGAATGCCGTAGAACAGAGAGACCGAGGGGTTCAGGTACATAATTCTATGAAGTTTGTGTCACACAGAGACAGGGTGGTTAAGAAGGCATTTAGCAGACTTGCCTTCATCACTCAGACCTTTGAGTTTCGGAGTTAGGAATGTCATGTTGAGGTTGTACAGGACATTGGCGAGGCCTCAACTGGAGCACGATGTCCAGTTCTGGTAACCCAGCTAGAGTAGGGACATCATTAAACTGAAGAGGGTTCGGGACAGATTTACCAGGGTGTTCATAATTCTGTTATGTTTACTTTAGTGATGGAAAGGGATAGGTGTATACCACTGGGCAAGAGTTATAGCTGGGGGGAAAGGCAATTACGATGAGATTAGGCAAGATTTAGGGAGCATAGGATGGGGAAGGAAACTGCAGGGTATGGGCACATTAGAAATGTGGAGCTTATTCAAGGAAAAGCTTCTGTGTGTCCTAGATAAATATGTACCTGTCAGGCAGGGAGGAAGCTGTAGAGTGCGGGAGCCGTGGTTTACGAAGGAGGTAGAATCTCTGGTCAAGAGGAAGAAGAGGGCTTATGTTAGGATGAGATGTGAAGGCTCAGTTAGGGCGCTTGAGGGTTACAAGGTAGCCAGGAAAGACCTAAAGAGAGAGCTTAGAAGAGCCAGGAGGAGACATGAGAAGGTGTTGGCGGATAGGATCAGGGCTTTCTATAGGTATTTAAGGAATAAAAGAATGACGAGAGTAAAATTAGGGCCAATCAAGGATAGTAGTGGGAAGTTGTGTGTGGAGTCAGAGGAGATAGCGGAAGCACTAAATGAATATTTTTCGACAGTATTCACTCTAGAAAATGACAATGTCGTCGAGGAGAATACTGAGATACAGGCTACTAGACTAGGTGGGATTGAGGTTCACAAGGAAGAGGTATTAGAAATCCTACAGAGCGTGAAGATAGATAAGTCCCCTGGGCCGGATGGGATTTATCCTAGGATCCTCTGGGAAGCCAGGGAGGAGATTGCCGAGCCTTTGGCATTGATCTTTAACTCATCATTGTCTACAGGAATAGTGCCAGATGACTGGAGGATAGCAAATGTGGTTCCCCTGTTCAAGAAGGGGAGTAGAGACAACCCTGGTAATTATAGACCAGTGAGCCTTACCTTAGTTGTTGGTAAAGTGTTGGAAAAGTTTATAAGGGATAGGATTTATAATCATCTCGAAAAGAAGAATTTGATTAAGGATAGTCAGCACGGTTTTGTGAAGGGTAGGTCATGCCTCACAAACCTTATTGAGTTCTTTGAGAAGGTGACCAAACAGGTAGATGAGAGTAAACCGGTTGATGTGGTGTATATGGATTTCAGCAAGGTGTTCGATAAGGTTCCCCACAATAGGCTATTGTACAAAATGCAGAGGAATGGGATTGTGGGAGATATAGCAGTTTGGATCGGAAATTGGCTTGCTGAAAGAAGACAGAGGGTGGTAGTTGATGGGAAATGTTCATCCTGGAGACCAGTTACTGGTGGTGTACCGCAAGGGTCGGTGTTGGATCCACTGCTGTTTGTCATTTTTATAAATGACCTGGATGAGGGCGTAGAAGGATGGGTTAGTAAATTTGCAGATGACACTAAGGTCGGTGGAGTTGTGGATAGTGAAGAAAGATGTTGTAGGTTACAGAGAGACATAGATAAACTGCAGAGCTGGGCTGAGAGGTGGCAAATGGAGTTTAATGCAGACAAGTGTGAGGTGATGCACTTTGGTAGGAGTAACCGGAAGGCAAAGTACTGGGCTAATGGTAAGATTCTTAGTAGTGTAGATGAGCAGAGAGATCTCAGTGTCCATGTACACAGATCCTTGAAAGTTGCCACCAAGGTTGACAGGGCTGTTAAGAAGGCATACAGTGTTTTAGCTTTTATTAATAGAGGCATCGAGTTCCAGAACCAAGAGGTTATGGTGAAGCTGTACAAAACTCTGGTGCGGCCGCACTTGGAGTATTGCGTACAGTTCTGGTCACCACATTATAAGAAGGATGTGGAAGCTTTGGAAAGGGTGCAGAGGAGATTTACTAGGGTGTTGCCTGGTGTGGAGGGAAGGTCTTACGAGGAAAGGCTGAGGGACTTGAGGCTGTTTTCATTAGAGAGAAGAAGGTTGAGAGGTGACTTAATTGAAACATATAAAATAATCAGAGGGTTAGATAGGGTGGATAGGGAGAGCCTTTTTCCTGGGATGGCGACGGCGAGCACGAGGGGGCATTGCTTTAAATTGAGGGGTGAAAGATATAGGACAGATGTCAGAGGTAGTTTCTTTACTCAGAGAGTAGTAAGGGAATGGAACGCTTTGCCTGCGACGGTAGTAGATTCGCCAACTTTAGGTACATTTAAGTCGTCATTGGATAAGAATATGGACGTACATGGAATAGTGTAGGTTAGATGGGCTTGAGATCAGTATGACAGGTCGGCACAACATCGAGGGCCGAAGGGCCTGTACTGTGCTGTAATGTTCGATGTTCTATGTTCTATGTTGCCGAGTGTGGAGGGATTGAGTTACAGGGAAATGCTGGATAGTCTGGGACTTTTTTCCCTGGAGTGTAGGAAGTTGAGGGGTGACCTTATAGAAGTTTATGAAGTCTTGAGAGGGATCAATAAAGTGACTGGCAGGTCCCTTTTCCCTGGGATGGGGGATTTCAAAACCAGGAGCATTTTCTAAGGTGAGAGGAGAAGGATTTTTAAAAAGGCATGAAGGGCAATGTTTTACAGAGAGAGTAGTTTGTGTATGGAATGAGCTTCCTGAGGAAGTGATGGGTGTGGGTACAGTTACAGAGTTTAAAAGACATTTGGATCAGTCCATGAGTAGGAAAGGTTTAGAGGGATATGGGCCTGGAGCAAGCAGGTGGGACCATCTTAGTTTGGGATTAGGGTCAGTAAGAACAAGTTGGACCGAAGGGTCTGTTTCTGTGCTGTATGACTGTATCACTCTATGACTCAAATTTTCAGCGCAAGGAAGAAATTATATATGGGAGGGAGCTAGCTAGGAATGTAAAAATGATAGCAAGAGTTTTGACAGATATTTAGAAAGGAGAAGAGTAAGCAAAGTGAGTGAGAATGGAGAGTTAATCACAGATAATAAAGAAATGATGAATAAAGTTGTGATAAATCCTACAAGGGCCCATGGGGAAATTGATGATTAATCTCCTAATCAAGCTCGGTGAGTATGAGTTCCATTGGGTAAAGGGTAATGATTTGTCTAACTGGAACTCATCCCTGAGCCCTTTCTAAAGCAAATTTAGAGATGGGTCTGCTGTACTGTCTGTTTGGAGCTAGCCTATACTCGTCACAGATGATGGGGTTTTTTTCTGAGTTATTATGAGTATGAAATCTTCTATCTTCACTAGAAATGATACAAGGAACACGCCAGTAATAGTTACATATCAGGAAGCAGAGGGCTAGAGGAAATTAATGAGGTTACATCATGAGGAAGATGTTAATATGCAAACTGATGGAGCTCTGAGCTAACAGATCTTTGGGCCTTCAAAGCAGCTGCTAATGGGACAAAAATAAGTGGAAAGGCAGGACGTAGGAGGGATATAAGCACTTTGCAGAGAGAGGTTGATGATCTAAGTAACTAGGCAAGAATTTGGCAACTGGGGTACAATGTGGGAAAGTGCGAAGTTGTTCATTTTGTAAGGGAGAGCCAAGGAGCAGAGTATTATTTAAATGGACAAAAAAAACTGCAGAAGGCTGATATACAAATGCGCCTTAAGGGAACACAAAACACAGAAAGCTAGCACACAGAGAATCGGGGAGGCTGATGGAATGCTTATTTCAAAGGGGGTTGGAGTATAAGAGTTGGGAAGCCTTACTGCAACTGTACAAGGTTCTGGTGAGACCACATCTGGAGTACAGTGAGGAGTTTTGGTTCCCCTTATTTAAGAAAAGATATCACTTCATCGAATGTATTTCAGACAAGGTTCACTTGGATGACCCCTGGTATGGAAGGATTGCCTTACGAACAAATGCTAAACAGGTTGGGGCTCTACACATTGGAACTTAGAAGAATGAGAGGAGATCGCAACGAGATGTTGAATTCTTAAAGAGCTCGGCAAGGTAAATGCTGAGAGCATGTTTCCCCTCATGGGAGAGCCTTGGACCAGAGCGCACAAGCTCAGAACAAAGGGGCACCAATTTAAGACTGAGATGAGGAGGATTTCCTTCTCTCAGAGAGTTGTGAGTCTTTGGAATTCCTTATCATAGAGAGCTGTGAGAGCAGAGACCTTGTGTACATTTCAGATAGATCAATTCTGGATCAGTTGTGGAATCAAGGGTCATGGGGAAAGGTGGGAAAGTGGACGTGAGGAATGTTGGATCAGCTGTGATCCTATTGAATGTGGGAGCAGACTCAAGGTAACAGCTCCCTCAGAATATAACAGAATGGCCTGCTCCTGTTCCTGTTTCTCAGGGTGTTATGGAGATCATAGATACATTGGTGTTAATTTTCCAAAACCTGTAAATTCAGGAAAGATTCCTTAGGTAGGAAACATGAGGCCTGCATCCTAGAAGGCAGGGAGGCAGGGAACAGGAAATTCTAAGGAAAAACAGAAGTTGCTGGAAAAGCTCAGCTGGTCTGGCAGCATCTATGAAAAAACAAATAAGAGTTAATGCTTTGTGTCCAGTGACCCTTCCTCAGATGAGTTTCTCAAAAGAGTTCTGAGAAAGGGTCGCCAGACCTGAAACATTAATTCTGATTTTTTTTCACAGATGTTGCCAGCGATAGGGTTAGGATATAACTTTTTCTTTCAGAGGGGTGAAAGATGTTGGGACTCTCTGGCAGTGGATGGAAGGATATTAGAACATCTTTCAGCTGAGCTTTTCCAGCAACTTCTGTTTTCGTTCCTGATTTAGAGCATCTGCAGTTCTCTCAGTTTTCATTAACAGAAAACCCTAGGTCAGTTAGCTTGACAGTTTACAGGGGAAGTAACAAACTTACAAAAACGCAACGGGGGCAGCCTTGCTCTGTGAAAGGGAAATTGAGTCCACCCAACTTCGTTGAATTCTTCAGGTCAGGCTCTTCTCCCACCAGCACCCCACTGTGTTCCTCCAGCCCCACACTGTGTTCCTCCAGCTCCATGCTGTGTTCCTCCAGCTCCACACTATGTTCCTCCAGCTCCCCACTGTGTTCCTCCAGCTCCCCACTGTGTTCCTCTAGCCCCACACTTAGTTCCTCGAGTTCCACACTATGTTCCTCCAGCTCCCCACTGTGTTCCTCCAGCTCCATGCTGTGTTCATCCAGCTCCCCACTGTGTTCCTCCAGCTCCCCACTGTGTTCCTCCAGCCCCACACTTTGTTCCTCGAGTTTCACACTATGTTCCTCCAGCTCCCCACTGTGTTCCTCCAGCTGCACTCTGTGTTCCTCCAGCTGCACTCTGTGTTCCTCCAGCTCCACACTGTGTTTCTCCAGCTCCACACTGTGTTCCTCCAGCTCCTCACTGTGTTTCCCCAGCTCCACACTGTGTTGTCTCTCAGTCCAGCTTTGGCAGTTCTTGCTATCTCACACTGGAATTATTTGAGGGAACAACATGCAGATCTAACAGAACCTGTGAATTCGCTACTGGGCATTAAAGGAGGAATGTCACATCAAAAGTTTATGGCTCCTGGAGTCAAGGGTAATGAATTAAATTTTATAGAGATAGTAGGAACTGCAGATGCTGGAGAATCTGAGATAACACAGTGTGGAGCTGGAATAGCACAGCAGACCATGCAGCATCAGAGGAGCAGGAAGATCGATGTTTTGAGCCTAGACCGGTGGGCTGGTAGAAAGCAGATAGCATGGGTAGATTGCCTGGCAGGCAATTTGTCTGTGTCTGTGCTGAGAACTCAACATTTTGCAATTTATATCCAAAGCTTTGAAGTTGAGAGCGATAGTGTAGTCGCTAAACCAGCAGATCACAGAAAGACAAACGCAAAACAATACTGTGATGGTGAGCTCAAACAACTGGCAAAGATAGCGTGAGTGAGTGGATACATAACAGTGGAACAAGTGAGGAGACCTGAAAGCTCACTCACTAGTGCAAAATTCCAAAATGCAGAGGGATCTGAGTTCCCTGGACACAAATTAGGGATTACATGAGGATATCATGTCATCAGGAAGTCCAACAGGGTGCTTTATCTCACTGCATGTGAAGTAGGAATCTTGCGGTTCAGATATAAAGGTGAGACCACATCTCAAATACCTGAGGACAGTTATTGGTCTCCCGATGTGAGGATAGGTGCAAAGTGCATGAGATCCAACTCAGAGGAGGGTTGCCGGATAGAAGCCTGGTGAGGGAGCTGTCTGATGAGGAAAGGATGGACAGACTGGGCTTGTTCCTCCAGGAGGTTAGATGAGGGGGATGATGTGATGAAAGTGTTTAAGATCCTGGGGGACGGTTTTGTATGTGGAAGGGTTGTTTCATTTTGCAGGTCAGTCCAGAATAGGGCAGTGACGAGGGAAATAAGCCTTTCAATGGGGGCTTGGTTTTATCAGGAAGGCAATAGGATATAACTTGACTTTCAGAGGGGTGAGGGATGATGGGACTTTCTGGCAGTGGACGGAAGGATATTGGAACACCGTTCAGGTGAAGGCGAACAGAGTCTTGTGGAATTTCATGGAATTTAAAACGTAAACGGATGATCTGAGGAAATGGTGCAGCAGGCTCAAATGGCTGAATAACATATTCCTGCTTTGATTTGCAATGGGGACAGGTTGGTAAAGGCTGGGGGTGTAGGGGCTGGAGGGGGTTACAGAGATAGGGAGGGGGTGTAGGGGCTGGAGGAGGTTACAGAGATAGGGAGGGGATGTAGAGGCTGGAGGAGGTTACAGAGATAGGGAGGGGGTGTAGGGTCTGGATGGTGTTACAGAGATAGGGAGGGGATGTAGGGTCTGGATGGTGTTACAGAGATAGGGAGGGGGTGTAGGGACTGGAGGGGGTTACAGAGATAGGGAGGGGATATAGGGGCTGGAGGGGGTTACAGAGATAGGGAGGGGGTGTAGGGGCTGGAGGGGGTTACAGAGATAGGGAGGGGGTGTAGGGGCTGGAGGGGGATACAGAGATAGGGGGGGGTACAGGGTCTGGAGGGTGTTACAGAGATAGGGAGGGGGTGCAGGGTCTGGAGGGTGTTACAGAGATAGGGAGGAGTGTATGGGATGGAGGGGTTACAGAGATAGGGAGGGGGTGTAGGGGCTGGAGGGGGTTATAGAGATAGGGAGGGGGTGTAGGGGCTGGAGGGGGATACAGAGATAGGGAGGGGGTGCAGGGTCTGGAGGGTGTTACAGAGATAGGGAGGGGGTGCAGGGTCTGGAGGGTGTTACAGAGATAGGGAGGAGTGTATGGGATGGAGGGGTTACAGAGATAGGGAGGGGGTGTAGGGGCTGGAGGGGGTTATAGAGATAGGGAGGGGGTGTAGGGTCTGGGGCGTGTTACAGAGATAGGGAGGGGGTGCAGGGTCTGGAGGGTGTTACAGAGATAGGGAGGAGTGTATGGGATGGAGGGGTTACAGAGATAGGGAGGGGTGTAGGGGCTGGAGGAGGTTACAGAGATAGGGAGGGGTGTAGGGTCTGGAGAGGGTTACAGAGATAGGGAGGGGTGTAGGGGCTGGAGGGGGTTACAGCGATAGGGAGGGGGTGTAGGGGCTGGAGGGAGTTACAGAGGTAAGGAGGGGGTGTAGGGTCTGGAGGGGGTTACAGAGATAAGGAGGGGGTATAGGGGCTGGAGGGGGTTACAGAGATAGGGAGGGGGTGTAGGGGCTGGAGGGGGTTACAGAGATAGGGAGGGGGTGTATGGGATGGAGGAGGTGACAGGGATAGGGAGGGTGTTAGGGGCTGGAGGGGGTTACTAAGATAGGGAGGGGGTGTAGGGGCTCTAGGAGGTTACAGAGATAGGGAGGGGATGTATGGGATGGAGGAGGTGACAGGGATAGGGAGGGGGTGTATGGGGTGGAGGAGGTGACAGGGATAGGGAGCGGGTGTATGGGATAGAGGGAGTTACAGAGATAGAGAGGGGATGTAGGGGCTGGAGGGGGTTACAGAGATCGGGAGGGGGTGTATTGGATGAAGGAGATGACAACGATAGGGAGGGTGTGTAGGGCATTGGCGGAGGTTACCAAAAGAAATAGAAAGGATTGTGCTGAATTACCCTGAGTGTGCTAGCAACCACAAAGACATTGCCATGACCTGGCCTATTTGTACTTGCTGAAAGTGAGAGGCACTCAGATACGTAGGGAGCTGCAAACAATTGGAATATGTCCAAGCCATGAGTATCAAACCCTGGAATTTAGGTTTTGGGTTTTGATTTGTTTCCTGTTGCTTCTTCAAGTTGTTTGGTCTTCCACTCAGAGCTAGTTTACCATCTAATCAGCAATCTCTTCTCTTGTGGTATAAATTGTTGTGGTCGTTAAAAATTTGGTGCTCTTGTGTTTGTCCTGATGGGTTCAAGGCTAAGCAACTTGCCTCCTTTTCTCGCCTGTACTCTTCACTACTTTCCTACTAATGGTGTCTCAAGGCTTTTCTGACCATCTTTGACCTCCTCGAGGGTGAAAGGTCTTGGTGTGAGGTTCCCTGACACTACCCACAACCCTTCCGTTCCTGCCTTCCCATCATTTCTCTGCCCCCCTCCAATTCCTCTCTCCACCCTGAAGCTGCAGGACTGACCTTCGATCCAAACCATTTTTGAAATCTCACCAATGGTATCGATGTCCATCTGAAGTTTATGCATCAGCAAAGCCACCAGGCTCATCCTCTGGCTTTCCACCGTGACATTCATAGGGTCAACACACGAAGCCAGCAAAGCCATTGTATACAATGCAAGGGTCCCAGGATTAAATTCTGAGCCTGTATCAGAAGCAGAAACATGTTCACAATCTCATGCAATAGACATTGCTGTGGGGAAGTTTGAAGAATATTGTCATTAGCTGGACAAACTTTCACAAGAAGGGAAGGAGCATGTCCGTACAGAGTGTCTTTAAGATATGAATGGATTGCTTCAGACTGAGACGAAGGTAGAGATAATTATTGCTTTTCATAAAGAGCAAGGCCAATATTTGGCTGAAATTTGCAGCAACAGATGGAAAGAGCTATGGCACGAAAAGCATGGACCTTGGAAAGAGTTGACGTTATGGGTGAGATCTCAAAGCTGGCCTGGGTGAGCTGAATAACATCCTTGACATTTCACCATCTTTGCCTCAGAGGAGGAGACTCCAAGTCGGGCAGAGGGAATGATGGATCTGCAGCGGACTAGATATGACCATCATGGTAGCACTCATTGGGAAGGCCATTCCGAAATTCTCTGAGTTTCCTCTTGGGAACAATTGAATTGGAAAGCAAAAGCACACAGTGACTCACATTTTCACACTAACTCACCCTCACATATTTATTCACAGACTCCCATTGTCCCACATTTACATACACAAGCGCAACCATAGAACCCCCCACAGTATGAAAGCAGGCCAATCAGCCTATTAAGTTCACAACAGCCCTCTGGGGAACATTCCCTCTGGCCCACTCTGCTCCTGTATTGCCCTGCATTTCCGCTTGGCTAACCCACCTCGTCTGCACCCTTTGGACTGTGGGAGGAAACCAGACCGCCCAGAGGAAACCCCCATGAAACTCCTAGCTGCCTGAGGGTGGAATTGAACCCAGGACCCTAACACTGTGAGGCTACAGTGCCAACCACTGAGCCACCGTGCTGCCCTGCACATAGGTCCAATGCACACACCCACACATACAAACTCACACACATACACTCTCAAACATTCTCACACACACTCATCAATATACACATGCACTCACACACTCACTCTCTCAGACACATCTCCTCACTCGTGCACACATACACAAATACTCGTGAATTTACTCACATACAATAACTCACATTCATGTGCACTCTCAATCGCACACTATCTACTATTCAGACAAGCCCTCACGCTCACTTTCACTCACTCTCTCACACTCATGTGTTTGTACATGCTCTCACGTACCCACATTCACACATGCTGACATTCACACCTCCATACACTCTATAGCCACTCACACTTTCACACACTCTGATCTCACACTCATCGCATTCACTCACACACTTCCTTCCATTCACACACTCACAAACTGTTAGGCATGTACATTCATGCACACAAATTTCTCACACTCACTTCTTTCACAATCACAAGCCCTCACACACACTCTCACACTCACACATCTTCACACATTCTTTTACACAATGTCTCCCTCATTCACACACTTTCACGTTCTCTCTCACACACACATACTTCCTCACTCACTCTCTCTCTCTCACACACACACACACACACACACACACACACACGCACATGCACACAAAACACTATGTCTCACACACACACACACACCTTCTCACACTCTCTTTCACACACACTCTCATTCATACACATCACACACACTTTCTCACACTCACACCCCTTCACACTCACTCTCTAACACTAACACCCCTTCTCACACACTCTTTCTCACACACACGCACAGCTCCATACACACGCTCTCTCAAGCTCACACGCCTTCACATAATCTTTCTCATTCTCACACACACATTCACTCTCTCACACACACCTCCACTCTCACTCCCTCACACTCACACGCACATCCACACTCACTGTCTTATCCTGACGCCCCCCTCCACACAGCAAGCCTACCGTTGCTGATGATATTTCTCTTCAGTTCCCTCAGGAGATGGTCCTCCTGTTCCAGGTCATGTTGTCTGGCGAGATGGAGAGCAAGAAGGATGCTTGGATCGGGAGATCCATGGTCTGAGGACGTCAGCATCACTTGGAGGAGGGAAGCCACAAAACCCCTCTCCTGGACTGGCGTCCCTGGAAAGATAAGGAATCAATTAACACTTCACAACAATAAAGAACTTTACAGGCTGTCCAAAAAGGTTCCGGACTTAATTCTAGCTCCTCAGCTCCAAAATCTACTCAAATCTGTCTTTCCCACAATCAGGAAGGGATTCCCAGATGAGCAATGTGTACTCCAGCCTCGGGAGCAGGGATTTCCATCCTCCAGCCTTGTTCAGTAAGTTCAATCCGCTGCCATGAGTTAAATCTGGCAGATGAAGACAATAAGGATGTATTAGTGAGATGATCTCTCACTCCCAATCTTCAATCGAACTCCCAGCTGCCAATGGCTTGTTTCTCCCCAGCAACGGCCCACCGGCGATAACTCACTGCACCAAAAAACTACAGAAATGTGAGCAGTTGTTTGATTCCTGTGTACGGTGCTCCGGGTGTAGTCTGTCTAGCGTCTTCCACAGCCGCCAGCTTGGTACAATCCAGTGCCATGGGGACGATATTTAACTTAACCATCACTTATTTTTCAGGACATTGGTTACATAGAACATAGAACAATACAGCACAGAACAGGCCCTTCGGCCCTCGATGTTGTGCCGACCTGTGAACTAATCTAAGCTCCTCCCTCTACACTATCCCATCATTATCCATATGCTTATCCAAGGACTGTTTAAATGTCCCTAATGTGGCTGAGTTAACTACGTTGGCAGGCAGGGCGTTCCACGGCCTTGCCACTCTCTGAGTAAAGAACCTGCCTCTGACATCTGTCTTAAATCCATCACCCCTCAATTTGTAGCTATGCCCCCTTCTACAAGCTGAAGTCATCATCCTCGGAAAAAGACTCTCACTGTCCACCCTGTCTAATCCTCTGATCATCTCATATGTCTCTATTAAATCCCCTCTTAGCCTCCTTCTCTCCAGTGAGAACAGACTCAAGTCCCTCAGCCTTTTTTCATAGGGCCTGCGCTCCAGACCAGGCAACATCCCCGTAAATCTCCTCTGCACCTTTTCCAATGCTTCCACATCCTTCCTGTAATGGGGCGACCAGAACTGAACGTAACTGCACGTTACGGGAGATTGGTGTCACTGAAAAAGAAGATGATGCCTCAGTGGGGATGTTGCTGGGTTAATAACCAGACAAGTGGTCATTGGAGCAGAAAAGTCAACTTTGATTTCTCTCTCCACAGTTGCTGCCAGACCTGGTGAGCTTCTCCAGCAATTTCTGCTCCTGTTTCAGACCTGCAGTTTCAGACGCCCTTAGTTTTGTTAAAAATCTATCGAATAGCAGAATGCCCCATTCACAAAAAGCTCTTTAGGGAATGAAACTGGCTTCATTACCCAGAGCTCCCTCAGCACTGACCCTCCGACAGTGCCCACTCCCTCAGCACTGACCCTCCGACAGTGCGGCGCTCCCTCAGCACTGACCCTCCGACAGTGCCCACTCCCTCAGCACTGACCCTCGGACGGTGCCTATTCCCTCAGCACGGACCCTCCAACAGTGCGGCTCTCCCTCAGCACTGTCCCTCTGACAGATCCCACACTCTCAGCACTGACCCTTGGACGGTGCCTACTCCCTCAGCACTGACCCTCCGACAGTGCCCACTCCCTCAGCACTGACCCTCGGACGGTGCCTACTCCCTCAGCACTGACCCTCCGACGGTGCCCACTCCCTCAGCACTGACCCTCCGACAGTGCAGCAGCCCCTCTGCACTGGAGTATGTGATTGCTTCTCAGTGCCTCGATGAGTCCGTGCGAATTATAAATCTCATTAGCGAAGAGGAACGCTTATTATCGATTTTTCCTGTTCTTACAGTCATCCCCGTCCTCCTACAGTCTCAGCGGGACCCCTTACCACATTCCTCACACAGACTTGCAGTGATACTGCTGACAAGCAGCACGAGATATTTCACAGGGAACATTTTTGACAAATCCC